>NC_045731.1:21155525-21175515 GCF_009834535.1 Camelus ferus
TTTTAGTACAACTCATTACAAGAAATTGAATATAGTTCCCTGTGGTTATACAGTAGGTCCTTGTCATTATTTATTTTATATATGGTTATGTGTATCTGTTAATCCTAAACTCCTAATCTGTCCCTTCCCCCCTTTCCCACCTGCTGACCACAGTTTGCTATGCCCATGAGTATTTCTAGCAGCATCCTTTTTGCTAGTAATATATGCTGGTTGGCTGCCTTCACTTTCATTAATTCCAACTTATCTGTAGGTGTTTTTCTTCTGGTGGGCCTGCATGTGGTTTGCACACGTGTTCATAGAGATCTGTATTTGGAAGAACTCCAGGCCTCGTGTAGTGCCTGGCACGGAGCTCCCGCTGAGCTCATGCTTCAACTGGGAAAAAACATAGTAAAGTTTGGAATTTCCAGTACAATTTAGACTTCTGGGTTTCTGTAACCTATGCTTAGCCCACCTTAATGTTGGCTGCACCTGTAGTGGATCATTTGATGGAACTTCATGGTATGGCAGTGTAGAGACAGGGCTTCCTTTTTTCTAACACTCACTCTCCTGGGCCTCCCAGATCCTCCCCCAGCAGCGCTCAGGGCTGGCTTGGTGCTGCACTGAGGCAATATTTGTTAATAAGTCCCTTTCCTCATCTCTTCTGAGACTCCAGTTCCTTCTCTGCACAGTGAGAGCTTGGACTAGATAAGTGCTTTTTGGTTTCTTTTAAACCCATGTCTCCTTTTGAGAAACCAAGAACTCAAATCCCTCCCCCACCCTAACTCTTCAGATTTTGATACGTCCTCCAAGGGGTGACACAGCTATTTGTGGAAAGTTGATGTGATTTTGGTTCTTTCCAAGTGGTGCAGAAAAGACTTCAGAGATTTATTTCAGGGAGGGGGCAGGAGAGGGACAGTATGTCAAACTTTTTGGTATAAGCGCTGGAGCAGGGGCTTTGGTTTAAATACAGCCTCTGACGTGGCCTCTCTCTAATCTTGCACAATGTGATAAACCTCTCTTTTCCTCCGTTTCTTCATGTGTCAAGTTGGAATGTTATTATTTTAGGGTTTTCATGAAACAATATACACAGAAGTCATTAGTTTCTCAGTAGAAACATGACCTGTTAGGGAGTCAGGGATTTCTTTAAAAAAAAAAAAAAACCTTGTCCATAGCATGCTGTCGATGTGTATTTTGAAGTTCCTGGAGGGTGAGGGTTGAGTCTAAAGTCCATCATGGGACAGGTGGCGCCTGGGTCTGTGTGCCCCAGATTGCCCCCTCCTCCCCAGTCCTCTTCCTCTCAGTCCAGGATGAAGTTCCTGCCATTAAAATTACACAGAGTTCTTGTGGATATGGTTTTTAATTTTATTGTTTCACTGGGGAGGGCTGCTGTCATGATTTCCGTGGTCAGGTTTTGGTGACCTGAAGGCTATGCAATTGGGGGTTCGTATTTAAGAAAAAGAAAACAAAGTTACAAATACAACATTAGACCTAGGGTGGTGGCAGGGGCTCTTGGAAGTGGGGACAATTATCTCTGTTAGCTTCAGGTGCAGTGGCCTCTGGCCATGAGGACCCATCCTTGTGCTCTGGAGTTGGAGGGACCAGTAGGTTCAGTGGGAATGTTTACTGAGTGTATATCATAGGCTGTGCATTGTCCTATTTGTACTGTGTGTTCCTTATTTAAGACAGTGAGCTCATTTAATCTCAATAGCCTCTTTAAAAAATTAGACTTTTTATCTTGAGATGTAATGAAGATTCCCATGCAGTTGTAAGAGCTGATACGGAGACAGCCTATGTACTCTTTGCCCAATTTTCCTTAATGTTTCCATCTTGCAAGGTTGGGGTACAATTCATTATTGACTCACTAACCCTTTGAGGTTTGTGTTATTACTCCCATTTCTATTCGTGATTAAAGTGGGGTTTAGAGAAGCACACAGGCCTGCCCAGGTCACCCACATGGTTAGTGTAGAGTCGGGAGGGAAACGGGCTTGGGATTTCCAGACAGTACCATTATGATTGTGGCAGGGAGCAGCATTCACTTGCTTGTTTATTCATTCATTCAACAAACATTTATTGAGTACACTCTGTGGGTCAGATGCTTTCATACGGTTATCTAATTCTTCAGCAGTACTGAGAATCAGCTAACGTTTTCTTTTTTCATCTGTGAAAATTAACTCTCAGAGGTCATAAAACCTCCCAAAGGAAATACAGCTCATAAAGGCGGGATTAGTAAATTTGTACATCCCCCCTTTTATGCAGGTGGTAACCTAGGCGTTTTGCATTTGCAATCTGCCTTGATCTAGATATATTCTTGTAAGGCAAGGTTTGTTTTTTGTTTTGTTTTGTTTTGTTTTTAATTGAAGTATAGTCAAGTTTAGAATGTTGTGTTAATTGCAATGTTTTTTCTTTTTAATTTTTAATTAATTTTTATGGGGTAATTAAGTTTATTTTTTGTTTCATTTTTTTATTGGAGATACTTGGGATTGAACCCAGGACCTCGTGCATGCTAAGTATGTGCTCTACCCCTGAACTGTACCCTCCTCCCCAGGGCGAGTTTTCTTATCCATTATTTTGCAGCATAGGAGTTCAAGTAAATTGGAGTTGAAATCCAGATCTTTCGATCCCACTGTGGTTCTTTTCATTATATTCTGCTGAGGGGTGTGGAAGCAGTTCCTTTGTTCATTCATTTATTCAGCATTTTTGAGCATCAGGGCCTGGCTAGATGTTGGAAACAGAAAACAAGAAATGACCCTTTTCTGCAGGGGCTGGAAGAAAGAGCAGGATAATGTGATCCTAGCTATGGTAGCCATGTGCAGACTCTGAGGACAGACTGTACCCCCAGGTTTGCTTGGGCTTCCCTTGCCTTCTGGCTGGTACACACAGGTCACCGCATCCCAGAGGGGCCTGCAGCCCACAGCATAGCGTGTACCTCAGTCTCCTCTCCCCTCTTGGCAGAGCCTGCAACATGAGCATTGCTGACTACGTGCAGTGTGCTGAGGACCACCAGACTCTCCCCATGGTGGTCCAGCACGTGGGGATTATCTTGGAGGAGAATCTCTTATGCATCTATAAACAGATATCCTCAGTGAGCCAGGTCAGGCTGTGCGGCTTCCAGCAGTCATTCTGTATCTGCTACAGGTACCACTACCCACACAAGAACGAGTGGGTAGACTTCAAGACCCACCGAAGGGTCATGGGCCTCGTCACCATCACTGACCGCTTGGCCAAGGACTGGCTGCAGATCGAGGAGCTCCCTGTGCAGAGGAGATGTGTGGCAACATGCAGGACGATTCGTGGCTCTTCGTCTTTGTGCTGAAGGGCGAGCTCGCCGAGCAGCTGCGCACTGATGTGGCCTTGTACCCCAGCTACGAGGACTGTGGGATGGTGGAGAAGAGGATCAAGGACTTCATCGAGTCGCTCTTCATCGTGCTCGAGTCCGAGCACCTAGACAGGGCCACCAACAATTTTGGGGACAAGATCCCCCTCCTCTGCATCCCATTTGAGAATAAGGACTTGGTGGGACTGGACACAGACAGCAGGTAAGCCTACGTGGAGTCCCGGCCGCCCTGGCTGTGTGCCTGGGTTGCTTTCCTACATCCAGAAAGGGATCAGCAAGAAGGGGAGCTGTCTTGCAGCCAAGGGGGGAGGGAGATGCAGCCTGACGGTTTTCATAGTTTTAAAAATGAATTCATCTTTAGTTCAGAGAGATCCATTTAGGGTTAGTTTGGATACTTACTCCCCCTTTCCAACCAAGACCCCTGGTGGGACCCCTGGAGTTGCTGTCCAATAGGGTAGCCACAGCCAAAGAGGCTGGGAGTGCTGGGGAGGAGGCTGCTCTAAGCTGAGACGTGCAGAAGGTCAAATGGACATCAGACACTGAGACTTGTCTAGAAAAAAGAATGTAAACTATCTTGATAATTTCTATATTTACTACATGTCAAAATGATACTATAATACATATTACATTAAATTAGATCTGTTCTTAGAATCACTTTAAAGTGTTTGTTTTTCTACTTTTTTAAATGTGGCAACTGGAAAACTTTCTTTGTGTGACTCTCATTGCATTCCCGTTGTCCTGGGACAGTCTCGTCCATTTGATGTATAGGTTAGGGGCTGAATCCCTAGACGCAGCAGATCGAGGCACTAGCTGAGCTGGGGCTGGAGCCCATGTCTCCTGCCTCCCAGGCTGTTCTTCCTGCCCGACAGCCAGCATGCCAGGTAGGACATCAGAAACACCGCCAGGGATTTCCGAAGGAGCTCCTTACTGCAGGGGAAGGCGTGTCACGGAGTATGGGACAGAGTATGGAAAAGTTCATTCTTACTTTGTCCCTGTGATTAGGTCAGTGGCCCCACTTTGCCCCGGAATTGCAGACGAGCTCTTCTGGGCCATCTGCCCCCTCCGCCACCCTCTGCTCTGCTTCCCTGTGTGGCCATCGTGCCGTCCCTCGGGCAGAAGAGGGCGAGATGCCTTTGCTGAGAGGTGGTCCCCCTTTGCTGCGGAGAGCGAGGGAAGCTGTGTCCTCCGGCCTCGGGCCTCGGGCCCTGAGTCTGCTCTCCCCGCGCTGGAGAGCACGCAAAGCGGTCTCATAGGTGACAGTTGGTGGTCCTTGCACATCCTACCGGGCCCGCTGTAGAGTCGAGGCTCCGTAATTCTTGGACTTATCTAAGGTCAGACCATACTTTCTGGGTTTTGGTAAGTTAGAGGAGAAGACACCAGAGAACTGACAAAAAGAATGTCCCGGCCAGCCCTGCGAGTGAAAGGCACAGGGGACCAGAGTCCCACCTGCGTGTGGTGCCTGGCGGGCTCTGGATGAATTTTCAGTTCCTCCCCGGACATGCCTCTATGGCTTAAGGAAATGGCGAGACATGTTGTGGCCATGATGTGTACTTGTCCTCGCAGGGCTCTGTGATCTACACACCTAACTCCCTTCTGCTCCTTGGGGATGAGGTGTCACGTTTAGGGTCCTGGGCACTGCTGAGGGCACAGCTGCCAGCACCAGGCCACTACCAGGCTGGCTCTGTCCACCTCACCTGTCACCTCCTGCTGAGCCCCCAGGCGTTAGGCGAGAGAGGTACATTGGTGATGCACTAAGGTGGGGCTGCTCGTGCGCACAGCGCTGCAGCATCAGCAGGGACCACCTTCTCCCCCTGGACAGACTGGTGGGTGAGCGGTGGAAGCCTGGAACCCTGCTCCAGCCCCCTGGCCAGTGCCTCCTCTTTTGTCATAGGAGGCACTGGTGACATTTTTGCTCAGCAACTGCTTGGCTATGAGTCTGCGGACCCACCGGAAATTGCCAGCTTGTTTTTGCCTTTGGAAGTCTGTCCTCGGGATTTGGCGGAGGAGCTAGTTTCAGGACAGTGTGCTTAGTGCATAGTGATTGACACTGTCACCATTGTTTACCCAGAACCTCGTCTACCAGGCACAGCTCTGGGCATCAAAATACAGCAGCACATTAAACCTCCCTCCTGTTGGATCTGTCTGTTCTGGTACCAGAAGCACTCGGCCAGCATCTGAACGTCAGTGAGATAACGCAGCCAGTGAGCTCCAGTCAAACACGTTCTCCTCCCATCACTTTTACTCCATTGTTGCTTTTATTCCATAGTCACCCAACTTTTAAAACAATGCTTTGTTGCAGGAGCAGAGCCTAATTCTCTCCTGCTACTCTTGGTGGGAGTGAGCAAAACTGTCAAGCCTGAAATGCGACCAAGTATTGTAGATCAAAAGCTGTCGAGGTGCATGTAGGTGGAGTTTTGGTTTGGGGCGCTGACGACGTTGGGGTCCCCATGGCAGTGACGCTCCCCTCAGGCCCCTGGCTTCCCCGGAGCAGGAGGTGAGGGTGGGTCTCACTCTCCCCCGTCTCTAGCCTCATCACACTCACGTAAATTCTTATATTCATGCTGTCAAAATTATTTTGGTTGTTGTGTATTTCTAACTTTTGCTTGTTCCTCTTTTCCTTTTACTCTCGTACCACCCTGTGAGCATGCTGTTGGGTCTGAAAAGGTGGGTTGTGCACACCCTGCATCGGAAATACCTACATTTCACTTCGTGCTGCCTCCATCGCTTTAAAAAGCAAAAACTTAACAGCTGCCTTGATCCATTTATTATCCTAGTCATCCTATTATTTTCTAAATTTTGGAATTTTTGCTTTGTTAACCCATCACGCACTGGTGTTTGATACCTGTTAAAATCCTTGCTTGGAGGAGCCTGTTTGGTCCTCCTTATATTGGTGACAAATGAGCCATTATTAATTTTGCTTATTTGTGTGTTTTGAGGAAGTGAGATGCGAATTGATTTAGGTGGCTTCTGAGGGAAGTTTTTCATGGGTATTTTCACTTGGAAAGTCAAAGTCTGCAGTACCTTGCTTGATTCTGTCTTTTACTCGCACGCGGTTCCTGGCCGTCGCTGTGTAATGAATCTGACTGGGCTTCTGGGCCGGCGGTCACAGGGGAGGACGTGGCCGGCTAGGGGGGTGAACAGCCCACAAGGGGCGCTGTTGGAGGAAGCAGTTTTCTTTTGCTTTTGCCTTCCCCATCCCATTTATTTTACTTTGCCTTCATAAAGGAGCAGAAGTGGGTCTAAAATCCATGTCACTCTTTTGTTCCCTTTATGACACTGGTTTCTCTGAGAATCAGGAAAATGTGGCCTTCTGCTAAGTAGCTGGCTCACTTGGATCTGGTGGACACAGGGACCGCTAACGGGGACCGTAGCTTCCTCTCTGCTTCAGCCAGTGGGCATTCAGAGCCGGGTCTGTGGTTTGCTTAAGCAGCTGTGCAGGCCTCCCTGCACCGGCCTTTACTTTTAACCCATGTTGGCAGTAAATAGCTGACTCCGTGTCTGTTGCAGCTGACGTCCACCACTGACGGCCGTGTCGTTAGTTTGCGGTAGTGAGTCTCCAACACCCCAGTCAGCCGTGAAGGGAGATGCTTTGACCGACCTAGGACCTTGGATTCTCACCCCCACCCTGGTTCATCTCACCCGGGGGAAGGGTTTGGCCACCACCGTCATGCTGGCCATGAGGCCTTGTTTCTCCTTTCATGCTCTGGTCCAAATGTGGACACTTCACCCTTCACTGACTTGGTCTCGCTTGAGACAGGCCAGACTTTCTGAAAGAGTCCATCACAGTCTCGGGGGGAACAGAACAGAAGTAAGTGTCGCAAGTAGAAGGAGTCTAGGCTGTCCGGGTTGGCAAATGCAGGCTGGGATCTGTGATGGCTGGGCTGTGCCCTGGACACAGGCCTTTCCCGTGGCTCCCGAGAGCCCAGGGGTCGAAGTGAGAACAGCCTTGCCTGGGTTCCTCCATCCTCATCTGTTCACTGGCAAGTGTGTCTGCTTATTAGGAACTCCCCCAGACCTAGGGTCCTTCAAAGTTCAGACCACGGGAGAACCTTGAGTCCCTTCTCCTGGGCCTCCTTTGTGAGAATCCAGTGCCTTCTGAGGTGACCGGCGGCAGGAGATGCCTCCCCCTCCAGGGAGCACCCTTCGGAGGACTGTGACTCAGTGCACCTTGCTGTGAGCTTGTGGGGTTCCGGCCGCGGTCTCTGCAGAACCACACTTGAGATGGGCTTAGCGACGGAAATGACAGGACTAATATTCCAGGCCAGGGCTGGAGGGAGGGAACAGGTGAAATTGAATGTGACTTCAAACACCTAGGTGGGTGCTGGGTCTGTTACTAAAATGGGGAGCCTGCGAGGTACCTGCCAGGAATCGAATTCCAGAGTAAATGGTGGACATGAGGCATTTTTAAGATGCCATTTGTCATCGAAGTTAGGACTTCAAAGAGGCACTCGGGTCTATGAGCCTGGGTCTGAGGTGAAGGAGCCGGACTAGAGATACACGTTGGGAGTTGTCATTCTTAGCTGGTGTTCACAGCCGTGCACGTGGATTAGCTCATCTTGAGAGGTGCAGGCTAAGGCTGAGGGGGGACAGGGCTGTGCCTCGGTTGGAGGAAAGCCCAGACCATGCAACTTTGGTGTGTCAGTCAGCGGCGTTTGCGATTTTCATAGCAATGCCATTTATCCTTAAGGGGCCGGGGGGTGGGCAGGGCCAGCCAGGAAGAAATCTGAAGGGAGGGTTGTGGCCACGTGTGCGCATCTTGGGACGATATAGAGGCTGCAGGGTCCGGGAGGGGAGACTCATCAGAAGCTAGAGTTGGAGTGGGGAGTGGGGAGAAGGTAGTCACACTCACCTGTGAGGGAGGGAGGGAGGCCTAGGGAGTCCCCACCCTACCGGACTCGCTTTCCCATGAACAGAAGGCAATCAGACAGAGGATCTGAGGTGAGAAGTGATGGGCGCTGGGAGAGGAGCCAACCTGGAGAATGGTGCTTGGACAGTTCTGGAATAGTCTCCCTGCAAATAGAGTTAAAAAAAAGTCAGACTCTTAAGAACAGTGATAGTGACTGGGGAGGAGACAGTTCTTTTTCTGGCCTCCTAAGGGTAAGGCATGTATCCGGGGATATACAGAAGATTCGGGCAGTCTATTCTGGGGGCTTGATCCTTACCAGGGGGAACAGTGCAAGTTTAAAGGGGGAGAAGGGCAGCGGAGGGAAACTAGCCAGGCCCCGTGTCAGGTACCAGTTGGCAGCCCTACTTGCGTGTTGCATTCACCCCCATGCCTCCCAGGTGGGCGGTGGCAGCCCCCTTTTGCAGATTGACAAGCCTTCTCAGAGGGGTTAAGGAATTGGTCCGTTTAGCGGCTAGTAAATGCTGTAGCAGGATTCAAGCAGGGCCTTGTCAGACTTCAAGGGCATGTTTTCTCTACTAATTCTGTACCTCCGTGTTGTACGTGGAATGGTGAAGTGGGTCAGTTTTGGAGCCTTTCAGAAAAAGTGCGATATTAAGTGCCTCAGGACTGTTTCACAAAGCTCAGTGTTCTTTGACGGTTCGGAAGCACCGCAGTGCTTTACGCCCCACAGAGGTAAGGTCTTACTCCTTTGACGATGACGTGGTTGCAAATGACGTACAGGTGCAAAACCAGACTTAGCAGCTTCTGAAGGGAAACTCTCCAGTTCTCCCTTTCTTCCACGGGATGTAACTGTGCTGCAGCGTAGGCCTGAGCTTTCCATATGGACTGAGGGTTTGATATCCAAAGTTAGCAAAGAAGAGTCAGATGGAGAAAATCGACGTTGACAATTTATTTTGGGGTTTCATTAGACAAGATATACTATCAGTTAATGGCCCATATAGCAAATGAAATTGAGTACAGAACATTGCATTTGTTACTTTCTATTTAGAGTTCTCTTACAGCATAAGGTTGCCTGCTTTGGAACATCAGCTCCACCACCAGGGCGCCTGTCTTTGTGTTGGTGTGATTGCATTTACACAGTGAATGTAATCTGGGCTTCCTCAGCCCCAAACACTCCAGTGCAGAATCACGGGCTGTAGCCATCTCTTAGTCACGCAAATACTTCTAAAATTATATGATGCCAGAAAAGAAAGAAGAGAGAGAGAGATTGCCTTTATCAAAGTTCCTTTCAATTCTAACTGCAAACTGTTGTTGAGCAGCTCTGGTTTCCTTTGGATATGAATATATACATTTCTTTGCATGTAACCTGGGTTTTGGACCAGAACATCAAGCTCTTGCTGTCCACAGGCCACAAATATAGTAGCCAAATTGCACACGTGTGAAATATTTTATTCTTTTTTCTGAGAAAGAATCCTTGAATTTGGGACTTGGGCTGTGATTTTTGCTTTTTGCTTCTCCCACCCCTCTTGTAATCTCTCACTCCTTCCCACGTGGCCCCCAAGAGGTGGTCTCAAAGGAGCGGGCAAACACCCAGTTTGTCACCATGCAGTGCTGCTGAAGAGGGAGCCCAGCCAAGACCTAAAGGATATTATCAGAGAGGACTTCCTGGAAGAAATGGGCTCTACATTCAGTTGTGAGTACAGAGTAAGTGTCAGCCAGGAGAAGGAATCAAGAGGGTGGCTCAGGTGGCAGGAGCAGCCCGGGCAGAGGCCTGGAGGCTTGTGGGTGGGGACTCGGGGAGAGTGCCCTGTGTGGTCCAGGGTGGAGGGTGCCCCTGCTGGGGAGGACACTGGGGAGGGCCTGGGGTGGAGGGCTTTGGAAGAGCTTGGGTTTTACTAGAACTGACACAGGAGGCAGTGAAGTGTGTCAGCAGGAAGTGACCCTCAGGACTGGTACTCCTGGTTTTGCTTCTGATGTTCTACAGAATGAAGGGTTCGGGACGGGAGATAGCAGCTCTGTCTGTCCCTTTGAGACCCACCCCTTCATTAATTTATTCATAACATGTGCCCTTCTGAGTGTGTAGGGGAGAGGGATGGACCCACTGTAGTAAGCAAATCGTACTTGCCTCTTGCGAGCTTAGCTGTTTCAGAAGTTGACCCAGCGTAGAATGTTCTAGGAACACAGCAGGGACACCTAACTAAAAGTGCTGGGGTTGGAGGCAGGGAAGGCTTCCTTTACATATAGTGAAAATGAGCCTGGAGGCGAGTGGGAAGAAGCAGGTGGTCAGGGGGCCCCTGAGGTCACTGGGGACCTGGGTACTGCAGTGATGCTGGGCAATTAGGGGCAGGGGGGGCTAGAACTCTACTAGGGAACCCCTGAAGGGCTTGAAGCAGGGGAGTGATGTAATCAAATTTGTGTTTTGGGAAGGCTGCTCTGGCTGTGTCTGTGTGTGTGTGCAGTTGGGAACAAGGGGAGGGTGCCACCAAGTGAGAGGGTCATTAGAATACATTTCACAGGCTGGGAGATGAACAGTGGGAGAGGGGTATCGGGGTTGCCTGGGGACGGCAGGGGCAGTGCAGATGCAGTATCTCCTTATGGGGAAGGCTTGTTAGCGGGGCCGCCCTAGCGGCGCCTTGTGGCTGGAAGAAAACAGATGGAGGCCGCCAGGTGGACTTTTCTCTTCTCTCCTTCCCTGCCTTCTGTGATGATCTTTGCTCAGCCAACATTTGGAACAGAAGAGCTAAGTTCCAGGGTAGCCCAGGAGTTTGTTGAGCTCGTTCGAGTGAGATCTGATAGGATTTATGTGTGTGTTGAGATCTGCACGTTCACTTAGCTAGAAATGCCCCGTCTTTTGCATTTCCATAGGGGTTTTTATTCTTGATAAAAATTGCTTTCTTGGTGAGAGGAAATTGAATACAGCTACTGTTTTTCTCAAAAACAAAATCTTATCTTTAAAGAAATTTAATATTCAAATAATAGGAATATTTAAAAATGATAAAGTAAGGCTTTGGTGTAATTTCTTTGGTTTCTGAGTTAATGTGGAGTTAGAGCCTTTGCATTACTTAATAGCACATCTTTGTCAGTATTTAAAGAGCTGTTAGTGAGTGCCCCAGGCCCCACCTCTCAAAGCATCACTAAAGCTTGCTCTGAAATAGTGAGGTCATAAAGGTCTTGTTTGCAGAATCCAAACAGTTGGTTTATAATATGCAGCATAGCTCTCTTTATAAAATAACAAAAGGCTCAAAATAAAGAAATTGGAACATACTTGATTTTTTTTTAAAGCTGAAACATAAACATTCTTGTGCTAATGTTGCGACTGGAAATTTTGGAAAGAAAACTCCTACAATAATATTATGTATGTGAAATACATATATGCCTTTCATGTTTGAAAAATAACTACGCAGTGTTTTTCGAAGTCAGGACCATTCCAGCTCAGATACTGGCAGTGAAGGTTGCTGGTTTTCAATGGCAGAGCCTAAATTTGCCTTCTTAGCTTTTTTTTTTTTTTTTTTTGTAGTGAGGGAGTTGAGTATTGCTTTGCCAGCATGCTTTCAGGGCAAGTTTGGGGCAGATGTCGTGCACCAGCAGTGAGACATTTCTGTGCATTTTACTTTCTGGACATCACCTGGCCGGGATGCTTTAGGACTCCCTGGTCCATCACCATTTGTCCTGGAGCTGTCAGAGACAGTGAATGACTTTCTGTGGCTTGGAGGTAAGGTGATCTGATGCAGATGATCAGATGTGTAGTTAAAGTGCTGTTACTTGAAATAAGAGGAAACCTAGAAAAATGGCTCTAAAATACAGGATGAGGGAGGAGAATTGTCTGAGCTGCCTGCAGTGGGGAAACTTCTCAGGTGACTCCCTCACTGTGTATCCTGTCACACTCCCTCACAGCCCTGCACAGCAGTCCTTCTGAAGCAAGCATGCACTTTCTAAGAAACTGCGCTGAATTTCCTTGTGCCTCTGTTTGTTGGCCTTTTTTAAAAGCACATCTTGCCCTTTGCTTAAATGCCATCCCTGTTAGTCACCTCTGACACATATTGTTCCGGACCTCATCCATATATAGCTGCTAAATTGATGAACAGAATGTAGTATCTCCATGTAGTGGAATATTATTCAGATATAAGAATGAAAAAAATGAAAAAGAAAAAAAAGGGGAAGATGAAAACAGCCACCTGCTCTTGGAACTCCACCCTGACTGCTCAACCCGCCCTTTTCCCTTTGAATCCCCACCCCTTATGCTCCACTCTACTCTTTTTGATAGTACTTACCACCTTCTGATAAACTTTAATATTTTCAAAAAAAAAACAAAAGAAGATGCAGATACCACTTCAACATGGACAAGCCTTGATAACAGCATGTTAAGTGAAAAGAACCAGACACAAACGGCCACATATTGTTGATTTCAGTGATCTGAAATGCCCAGAATAGGCACATGCAGAGGCAGAGAGCAGGTGTTGGTTGCAAAGGGCTGGGCGGAGGGGGGGTGGGGAATGACTACTAGTGGACAGGGGGTTTCTTCTGGGACGATGGAGTGTTCTGGAAATAGATGGTGGTGAGGACTGCACAACCATGAGTGTGCAGAAGACTGCTTAGCGCTGTCTCTGGGAGTGCCTGTTGTTGGGGCAGGCTTTATTTTGTTCTCACCCTGCAATGTGAAGAGTCATCTTGTGCTGAGGCCGTTCTACTCCTGTGAGTGGTGAGACTCAGAGACTTTGCAGAGTCATGTTTCTTTTTCCCCCTTGCTAAGTGTAGGCAAAAAAGGTTTAAGCCTGAGAAAGTGCTCCATCTGCAGAAATGTCTTTCAGTTTTGCATGGTGTAAAAGACTTGAGAGCTTTTCAATCATTGAGGACAGTCTGTGGGGGGAAACAGCCCGTGAAGCCTGGGTGAGTCCCGGAAGAGCCGCGCTTCCCTCCCTGACAGGGGTGGGGATTTCACCCCCGTTCAGGCAGTGAAGGGCCCAGACCCGTGAGCGGAGTTGACAATTGTGAATATTTATGTGTATCCGCTGCTTCATCTTGGATATTAATTACAAGCTGAGTCAGTTTGTGGCGGCAGCCTCATCCTACATCAGGAATTCATAGTATCTGCTCTTTGAAGTGAAGACCAGACAGACTTGATTATTTAAGTCTCTCTTGAATTGATATCTCAGATTCCTTTGTCAAAAGCAAAACAGAAGAAATACAGACGTCCTTTAATGCCGATGTGACCTGAAGCAGGTTTAGTCTCTGTGCATCAGTGGCCTTATCTGTGGGTAAGGAAGATGATAACAGTGCTTCCCTCAGAGGGGCTGGTGAGGGGGGAGTGAGAAGCACAAATGGAGGACTTACATGAGATGCTCATGAATGACTGGATTTAATGCTCTCAGCCTGGTGAGGCCTCAGGGGCAGAGATGTCAGAACAGAGCAGTCCTAGCCGGAGCTCGATCCATGTTGGCAGCTGTGATTGTGATCAGTATCACCACTGTGGGTTATCAGGCAGTTTTAAGACTTGGTAATATGAATTCATGAATAATGTTAAAAGACTAGACATCTCAGATCCGGTTTACATAGTTTTCAAGATTTCCTCTGAGAAAAGGGTGTCTTTTTTCCCCAACTTAAATCTGAGTTGAGTCTGCAAAAGAATTCTGTAGTCCTCCATCTTTGTGCTTTAATTCTCCATTTCTTCAAAAAACGTTTTTAAATGGAGTTACTGGGGACTTAACTGAGGACCTCATGCATGTTAAACACGTGCTCTCCCAACTGAGGTATAATCTCCCCCCTATTTTTTTTAACTTTACTTTCTTAGTATTCAGAGTTTAGAGGCCTCTAATTCTTTTTCTTGAGACTTGTTCATGAACCTGGAAGTCTATAAATAATGGGCAATACTTGGCTTATTAAAAAAAATCAATAGAACATTCTGCAATCCATCCAAAAGGAAAAGCTCATTGACTTAAAATGTTTCTCCTTTATGGTGATTTCTACTTTTTGATCTAGCTTAATTTGTTAACAGCCATCCTCATCATCATAATGACCAAATTCGCCCTGAATGGGCACCGACCAAAGACTAAAATGCTTTCCTCATGTTTTACTTCATAGCAGGTGTTTGAGGGTAGGTATCAGTGTCTCCTTTTTTGCAGCTGAGGGATTGAGATATGGGGCAGCTTGTCCCAAATCACACTGCAGCTGGTGGTGGCAGGCTCAGGGCTGGAACCCAGGCTGCACAGGATGCCTTCTCAATTGCTCCTCTAATCAGCCTCCTGATGAGTGGTTTCCCAAACTCCTGTGAGTCCATAAATGACCAATTTTAGTGATCTCAGCCTGATGAGGCCTTCAAAGGAGAGACATCAGTGAGAATGTGAGACAGAGTGGCATAAATTAAAATTATACATTTTCACAAATGTTTTATTCTCGGCTAATGACTTAAAAAGTTAGTGTTATTTATTCTAGAGTTCTGCAAGCACTAAAAACAAAATATTAAAAATGATTATAATGCAAAAGAAAAGTGAGCTTTGAAAGTCCAACCACTGCTAATGACTCATTGATTGTTTTTCTCTAGTGGTGCTTATTGAGAGAAAAATTTACAAAGTCTGAATTGGTTTTATGTAGTTTTAGTATGGAAGAAAAAATTGTCAGTGAATATTGAAAGTAAAATCTTGACTCTTTTCTTTCCTGATGATGAATATGTAAGTTGTTTTTCATGGCTTAAGTACATTTCCTCATTTGTAAAATTTGAGTAATGCTGTTTAACTTGTCTTGACTGTGAGAGTTCGATGCCTTGTATACAAAGCACCCAAGCGGAGCTCAATTAAAAAATGTGCTGTCACAATGACAGTTTAGGAGAATCAGCTCTGAATACTAAAGAGGGTGGCTTATTTCTGATACATATTCGATATGTATATATATGATATATATGAATATGATTTACAGTAATAAAGATTCAGTTGTTTTTTAGTGCAGTATGAAGTTTTGATGAAATCAATGTCATTCTTGTAAGATAGGGACTAGTTACATTGCCTTAAACAGACGACCTTGAAGATTATTTACACAGAATGTGTATTTTTACAACTCAGAATTCATATTGCTGTGTAACCATCCACTAGAACTTTTAAATTTGTAGGAATATGACCAGAACCATTAATTTAGAAAAATCAACATTAAATATTTTCAGGAAATAAGCTTATCTCTGTTGTGATTGAAGAAAATTTTGATTTTTTTCTGTACTCTTAATAGGTTTTAAAATATTAAAACATTGATTTGACATGTCACTTTTTAAATGGAGAGAATAAAGCTCAAGCTGTTTTAATACATAAATTAATCTTTTTGCATTTCAACAAAATGATATGATTTCCTGACTCTTTGGGAAGACTATTTTGCAAGACACTTAGATTACCTACTTTTGGAAAAATGCAGAAGTGACTTTTATGAATATAGGCCTAGTACAGATCTGTTGGCATTTGACATAGTGCAAGACATGAGGACTAGGAGAGCTTTGCTGCTGATTGCCAGGAGGACAGATCCCAGGTCTCAGTCTCCCCTCCTGTAAAATGAAGAGGCTGGACTGGATTCTTTCCTCTTTTAAGATGAGTTTCCATATGCCTATGTCTTTTGTTTATATTCAGGAGTATTATCAATTTCAGATTAAATGCTGAATACCACTCTCTTCCCCGAAGCACAATTCAGTAAGTGCTAGATAAGCTTTCAGTTATCTGATTATTCTTTATTTCTTTTTTTAAATTTTATTTTATTGAGTTATAGTCAGTTTACAATGTTGTATCAATTTCCAGTGTAGAGCACAATTTTTCAGTTATACATGAGCATGCATATATTCGTTGTCACATTGTTCTTCACTGTGAGCTACCACAAGATCTTGTATATATTTTCCTATGCTATACAGTATAATCTTGTTTATCTATTCTATATATACCTGTCAATATCTACAAATTTCAAACTCCCCATCAGTCCCTTCCCACCCCCTTCTTCCCTGGCAAACACAAGTTTTTATTCTATGTCTATGACTGTTTCTGTTTTGTATTTATGTTCATTTGTCCCTTTCTTTTCTTTTTTAGATTCCACATATGAGTGATCTCATATGATATTTTTCTTTCTTTTTCTGGCTTACTTCACTTAGAATGACATACTCCAGGGACATCCATGTTGCTGCAAATGGCATTATGTTGTCATTTTTATGGCTGAATAGTATTCCATTGTATACCACCTCTTCTTTATCCAGTCATCTGTCAATGGATATTTAGACTGTTTCCATGTCTTGGTTATTGTAAATAGTGCTGCTATGAACATTGGGGTACAGGTGTCATTTTGAAGTACGATTCCCTCTGGATATATGCCCAGGACCAGGATTCCTGGGTCATAGGAAGTCTATTCCTAGTCTTTTCAGGAGTCTCAATACTGTTTTCCACAGTGGCTGCATCAAACTGCATTCCCACCCCAGTGTGGGAGGTACCCTTTTCTCCACAGCCTCTCCAGCATTTGCCATTTGTGGACTTTTGAATGATGCCCATTCTGACAGGTATGAGGTGATACCTCATTGTAGTTTTGATTTGCATTTCTCTGATAATTACTTATACTGAGCATTTTTTTCCTATGCTTATTGATCATTCATATGCCTTCATTGGAGAATTGCTTGTTTAGGTCTTCTGCCCATTTTTGGATTGGGTTGTTGTTTTTTTCTTACTAAGTCATATGAGCTGCTTGTATATTCTGGAGATCAAGCCTTTGTCAATTTCATCTTTTGCAAAAATTTTTTCCCATTCTGTAGGTTGTCATTTTGTTTTACTTAGGTATCCTTTGCTGTGCAAAGCCTGTAAAATTAATTAGGTCTCATTTGTTTATTCTTGCTTTTATTTCTATTGCTTATTGTATCTTCTCTTATGTTGAAGTCTTTAATCCATTTTGAGTTTGATTTTCGTTTCTGATCCTACAGGCAATTTTTGTGTTGCATCTTTCCCGGCAACCTGGAAAGGCTTTTTAGCCATAGGTGGCGCTGTTGCACCTTCTTACAGTATTAAATTTCCTGTTTGTAAAAGAAGGCTTAAACAACGTTATTTTATTTTGATTTCTTTGCTTAATGCTTCAGGATAGCACAATGTCCATTGTGTCTGTCTACCTGGAAAAATTATTCTACTTAGATCTTACTTTTATTCTGTCATCTCACTGTGAACATTTCAGACTTGCTGTGCAAACAATGGCAAAATCGGACTTTTTTTCCAGTGTTAGAAACCAGTGAGCCAGGATTTTATTAAACAGCTAGAAGCAGCCTCTGGGGCACCTTAAAGCTGAAAAGTGTACTGAGTTCCCTGAGTATTGACCCCGCCACTGTGTGTTAATTGGGAGGTGATTTGGTATATATAGGAAGGGGTGTAGCTTTGCACGCATGCGCTGCCATTGAGCCACATGAATCCGAGTCCGTTCGTTCTGTTTTTCCCTCGTCCGTGTGATGGGGATGCTCATATCTGCTTTGTAGAATTGTGAGAATTAGAAATTATGTAAAGAGTTTAGCACACTGGGTATCTCAAGAGGGCTCATAAACTTTAGCTCCTGTTTTGTATGAAGCCATCATTTTATAGTCTTTGGCAATTTCTAAGAAATAGGAAAATAAGAAAGCTGGTTTTATGATGAAAGATATTTGAAGAGGTTCCATAGTTCCTATACTCATAATTTAGCATCAGCAGTCAGGACCAATACACGGTCACCCTGAACCAACGTTAAGCCACAGAATTTTTTGTTAATTAGTATACATTGGGGCTTAAGGGAACCCAATACTTATACACATGTTTTCTCCAGCAGCCAACTGAGAGATGACACAGAAAAGCAGGCAGGCGATTAACATCTCCTATATTACTGAGGAAGCCATGTTCTCCATGAACTTCAGGGCTGTGGGAAAATGGGTGTCATGGTACTGTGTCCCAGAACTAGAGACTAACCCTGTCCCAGGTAGCTCTGGGCCACAGCGAGCCTTCCCTTGAAAGGATCTGCCCCATCATGCACAGGGCTGTCCTGCCTTGGAGCTGAGCATCCCGGGTGCTTCCTGAGGGTGGCCAACAAAGGAGAGAAAAGAAGGTTTTCACATGCCCTGCTTGTCTCCCGGATTCACAGCTCACTCTTTTAGTGTGACAAAGCCTAGCTGTGGGCCAGAGATCAGGGGTATGATGGGAGAAGCACTCTCCATGGCCCAGTGGAGTGGAGAGGAGGCATCCCCTCCCTCAGTTTAAACAGGTGGTGGTATGGAACAGAAGGGTGCTCCCCAACAGTTTATAAAAGGAGAAATAAGGATTTCCTTTGGGACTTAGTCGAGCCGGGAAACACTGACGATGATTAGAAGGAAGACTTGTAAATCACTTTAATATTAAGTTAACATTTGTTGAGCACCAAAAATATGCTACATTCTTTTCTGAGCATTTTATAGAAATGAATCCTTCAATCTTCAAAACAAGCGAGTAAAAAAGGTTTGATTGTTATCCCAGTTTTACAGTGTGGAAATTGAGTCACACAGAGGGTAAGTAATTTGGCCAAGGTCACAGAGCTAGTAAGTGGCAGAGCTGGCATTTAAACCCTGGCTGTCTGGTTTCCAGGCTCCCAGAGATGGGCTGTGAGCGTTTAGAAGTATCTGCATGCCTGGGTCTCTGTAACTCTGTACATCAGTTACCCCAGAAAAGACAGGGGAAGTAGAGTTACACAGGTGCTCACAGTTGTGTCTCAGCCACTGTCCAGGAGAGTGCACCGTGATTAACGTTGTTTTCCAGGCAGCATGTCTGTTTGTATAACATTGAGTTAACCTAGAAGCCCTCCCTGCATTGCTTCTGTCCATGCTTGCCATATGACCAACTGCCCGTGATTGAGCTGTTGAGGAGAAAATGTACTGATGGTTGAACTCTGATATTTCAGTCTGGTTCATAGTTTCATGTCTCCAGTTACATTAATAAGTTAAACGTCTGGTTTTCTTGCATCAGTTTGGTTAATGTGAGACCAGTCCATTGGAGCCCAGGGATGCTGATGGTATAATTTCTGAGCACGTTGTGGCACTTCTACCCATGCAGACCTGGCTGGAGAATGTCCCCCTTCCTCACTGATTTCTCCCGACAGCAGCGTCCTCTCCCAGCCCTGCACGTGAGGCTGGGAGCTCTCTGAGTAGGCCAGTCAGAGGCAAACTCTACAAATCAGAAAATGATGAAGTACCTGGAAGTGGGTTTAATAGATGAAAAGGGCTTCCAGGTCATCCAATGGACTCTTCGAGGCCGTTTGTTGAAAAGCTGTCCACTGTTTGTGGTTAAGATACCTCTTTGCTGTTGAAAAGACTGGATTAGATGAAAGGATTATAAAAAGCAGAAAGGAGTGATTTCAGGTGGTCCATCCACACTGGTGAGAAGTGATGGGTGACCGCCTGTGTGAGGCATTAACAGCGTCTTACAAGCTTCATAAAACAGCTTTAAAAGCTCTGCCATCTGAGTGCACTTCATTTGGGGTCTAGTTCATCACTGGTCGTGCTGAGCAAAGAATTGATGATGGCAGAAAGGACATGGAGGCATCAGAATGGTCTCAGTCATGTTCCCTGTTTAAAGGATGGGCACAGTGTAATATATTTCAGCTGGTTATTCACTGACAGTTTTGAGTGTTTCTGGGACTCCCAGTCCCCAAGGTTCCATGCAGCTCGGTGTCCCCTCAGTGCAGCTGTAGTGCTTGCCCTGGGCTGAAGTGGTGTCACGGGGAGCAGGACGGTCAGTGTCCCCGGCTCTCCGAGCTCCATTTCCTATCCATCCGCAGTGCCGGGTTGCTCATCCGTGTCTACTTAGTAGGGTTGCTGAGAATCACACGTGATGGTTGTCAGGTGTGAT
>NC_045731.1:21175615-21203380 GCF_009834535.1 Camelus ferus
GGCCTTGTACCCCAGCTACGAGGACTGTGGGACAGTGGAGAAGAGGATCAAGGACTTCATCGAGTTGCTCTTCATAGTGCTCGAGTCCGAGCACCTAGACAGGGCCACCAACAATTTTGGGGACAAGATCCCCCTCCTCTGCATCCCATTTGAGAATAAGGACTTGGTGGGACTGGACACAGACAGCAGGTAAGCCTACTGTGGGAGTCCTGGCCACCCTGGCGTGTGCCTGGGTTGCTTTCCTACATCCAGAAAGGGATCAGCAAGAAGGGGAGCTGTCTGCAGCCAAGGGGGGAGGGAGATGCAGCCTGACGGTTTTCATAGTTTTAAAAATGAATTCATCTTTAGTTCAGAGAGATCCATTTAGGGTTAGTTTGGATACTTACTCCCCCTTTCCAACCAAGACCCCTGGTGGGACCCCTGGAGTTGCTGTCCAATAGGGTAGCCACAGCCAAAGAGGCTGGGAGTGCTGGGGAGGAGGCTGGTCTAAGCTGAGACGTGCAGAAGGTCAAATGGACATCAGACACTGAGACTTGTCTAGAAAAAAGAATGTAAACTTCTTGATAATTTCTATATTTACTACATGTCAAAATGATACTATAATACATATTACATTAAACTAGATCTGTTCTTAGAATCACTTTAAAGTGTTTGTTTTTCTACTTTTTTAAATGTGGCAACTGGAAAACTTTCTTTGTGTGACTCTCATTGCATTCCCGTTGTCCTGGGACAGTCTCGTCCATTTGATGTATAGGTGAGGGGCTGAATCCCGAGACGCAGCAGATCGAGGCACTAGCTGAGCTGGGGCTGGAGACTGTGTCTCCTGCCTCCCAGGCTGTTCTTCCTGCCCAACAGCCAGCATGCCAGGTAGGACATCAGAAACACCGCCAGGGATTTCCGAAGGAGCTCCTTACTCAGGGGAAGGCGTGTCACGGAGTATGGGACAGAGTATGGAAAAGTTCGTTCTCACTTTGTCCCTGTGATTAGGTCACTGGCCCCACTTTGCCACGGAATTGCAGACGAGTTCTTCTGGGCCATGTGCCCCCTCCGCCACCCTCTGCTCTGCTTCACTGTGTGGCCATCGTGCCGTCCCTCGGGCAGAAGAGGGTGAGATGCCTTTGCTGAGAGGTGGTCCCCCTTTGCTGCGGAGAGCGAGGGAAGCTGTGTCCTCCGGCCTCGGGCTTTGGGCCCTGAGTCTGCTCTCCCTGCGCTGGAAAGCATGCAAAGCGGTCTCATAGGTGACAGTTGGTGGTCCTTGCACATCCTACCGGGCCCGCTGTAGAGTCGAGGCTCCGTAATTCTTGGACTTATCTAAGGTCAGACCATACTTTCTGGGTTTTGGTAAGTTAGAGGAGAAGACACCAGAGAACTGACAAAAAGAATGTCCCGGCCAGCCCTGCGAGTGAAAGGCACAGGGGACCAGAGTCCCACCTGCGTGTGGTGCCTGGCGGGCTCTGGATGAATTTTCAGTTCCTCCCCGGACATGCCTCTATGGCTTAAGGAAATGGCGAGACATGTTGTGGCCATGATGTGTACTTGTCCTCGCAGGGCTCTGTGATCTACACACCTAACTCCCTTCTGCTCCTTGGGGATGAGGTGTCACGTTTAGGGTCCTGGGCACTGCTGAGGGCACAGCTGCCAGCACCAGGCCACTACCAGGCTGGCTCTGTCCACCTCACCTGTCACCTCCTGCTGAGCCCCCAGGCGTTAGGCGAGAGAGGTACATCGGTGATGCACTAAGGTGGGGCTGCACGTGCGCACAGCGCTGCAGCGTCAGCAGGGACCACCTTCTCCCCCTGGACAGACTGGTGGGTGAGCGGTGGAAGCCTGGAGCCCTGCTCCAGCCCCCTGGCCAGTGCCTCCTCTTTTGTCATAGGAGGCACTGGTGACATTTTTGCTCAGCAACTGCTTGGCTATGAGTCTGCGGACCCACCGGAAATTGCCAGCTTGTTTTTGCCTTTGGAAGTCTGTCCTCGGGATTTGGCGGAGGAGCTAGTTTCAGGACAGTGTGCTTAGTGCATAGTGATTGACACTGTCACCATTGTTTACCCAGAACCTCGTCTACCAGGCACAGCTCTGGGCATCAAAATACAGCAGCACATTAAACCTCCCTCCTGTTGGATCTGTCTGTTCTGGTACCAGAAGCGCTCGGCCAGCATCTGAACGTCAGTGAGATAACGCAGCCAGTGAGCTCCAGTCAAACACGTTCTCCTCCCATCACTTTTACTCCATTGTTGCTTTTATTCCATAGTCACCCAACTTTTAAAACAATGCTTTGTTGCAGGAGCAGAGCCTAATTCTCTCCTGCTACTCTTGGTGGGAGTGAGCAAAACTGTCAAGCCTGAAATGCGACCAAGTATTGTAGATCAAAAGCTGTCGAGGTGCATGTAGGTGGAGTTTTGGTTTGGGGCGCTGACGACGTTGGGGTCCCCATGGCAGTGACGCTCCCCTCAGGCCCCTGGCTTCCCCGGAGCAGGAGGTGAGGGTGGGTCTCACTCTCCCCCGTCTCTAGCCTCATCACACTCACGTAAATTCTTATATTCATGCTGTCAAAATTATTTTGGTTGTTGTGTATTTCTAACTTTTGCTTGTTCCTCTTTTCCTTTTACTCTCGTACCACCCTGTGAGCATGCTGTTGGGTCTGAAAAGGTGGGTTGTGCACACCCTGCATCGGAAATACCTACATTTCACTTCGTGCTGCCTCCATCGCTTTAAAAAGCAAAAACTTAACAGCTGCCTTGATCCATTTATTATCCTAGTCATCCTATTATTTTCTAAAATTTTGGAATTTTTGCTTTGTTAACACATCACGCACTGGTGTTTGATACCTGTTAAAATCCTTGCTTGGAGGAGCCTGTTTGGTCCTCCTTATATTGGTGACAAATGAGCCATTATTAATTTTGCTTGTTTGTGTGTTTTGAGGAAGTGAGATGCGAATTGATTTAGGTGGCTTCTGAGGGAAGTTTTTCATGGGTATTTTCACTTGGAAAGTCAAAGTCTGCAGTACCTTGCTTGATTCTGGCTTTTACTCGCACGCGGTTCCTGGCCGTCGCTGTGTAATGAATCTGACTGGGCTTCTGGGCCGGCGGTCAGTGGGGAGGACGTGGCCGGCTGGTGGGGTTAGCAGCCCACAAGGGGCGCTGTTGGAGGAAGCAGTTTTCTTTTGCTTTTGCCTTCCCCATCCCATTTATTTTACTTTGCCTTCATAAAGGAGCAGAAGTGGGTCTAAAATCCATGTCACTCTTTTGTTCCCTTTATGACACTGGTTTCTCTGAGAATCAGGAAAATGTGGCCTTCTGCTAAGTAGCTGGCTCACTTGGATCTGGTGGACACAGGGACTGCTAACGGGGACTGTAACTTCCTCTCTGCTTCAGCCAGTGGGCATTCAGAGCCGGGTCTGTGGTTTGCTTAAGCAGCTGTGCAGGCCTCCCTGCACCGGCCTTTACTTTTAACCCATGTTGGCAGTAAATAGCTGACTCTGTCTGTTGCAGCTGACGTCCACCACTGACGGCCGTGTCGTTAGTTTGCGGTAGTGAGTCTCCAACACCCCAGTCAGCCGTGAAGGGAGATGCTTTGACCGACCTAGGACCTTGGATTCTCACCCCCACCCTGGTTCATCTCACCCGGGGGAAGGGTTGGGCCACCACCGTCATGCTGGCCATGAGGCCTTGTTTCTCCTTTCATGCTCTGGTCCAAATGTGGACACTTCACCCTTCACTGACTTGGTCTCGCTTGAGACAGGCCAGACTTTCTGAAAGAGTCCATCACAGTCTCGGGGGGAACAGAACAGAAGTAAGAGTCGCAAGTAGAAGGAGTCTAGGCTGTCCGGGTTGGCAAATGCAGGCTGGGATCTGTGATGGCTGGGCTGTGCCCTGGACACAGGCCTTTCCCGTGGCTCCTGAGAGCCCAGGGGTCGAAGTGAGAACAGCCTTGCCTGGGTTCCTCCATCCTCATCTGTTCACTGGCAAGTGTGTCTGCTTATTAGGAACTCCCCCAGACCTCGGGTCCTTCAAAGTTCAGACCACGGGAGAACCTTGAGTCCCTTCTCCTGGGCCTCCTGTGTGAGAATCCAGTGCCTTCTGAGGTGACCGGCGGCAGGAGATGCCTCCCCCTCCAGGGAGCTCCCTTCGGAGGTCTGTGACTCAGTGCACCTTGCTGTGAGCTTGTGGGGTTCCGGCCGCGGTCTCTGCAGAACCACACTTGAGATGGGCTTAGCGACGGAAATGACAGGACTAATATTCCAGGCCAGGGCTGGAGGGAGGGAACAGGTGAAATTGAATGTGACTTCAAACACCTAGGTGGGTGCTGGGTCTGTTACTAAAATGGGGAGCCTGCGAGGTACCTGCCAGGAATCGAATTCCAGAGTAAATGGTGGACATGAGGCATTTTTAAGATGCCATTTGTCATCGAAGTTAGGACTTCAAAGAGGCACTCGGGTCTATGAGCCTGGGTCTGAGGTGAAGGAGCCGGACTAGAGATACACGTTGGGAGTTGTCATTCTTAGCTGGTGTTCACAGCCGTGCACGTGGATTAGCTCATCTTGAGAGGTGCAGGCTAAGGCTGAGGGGGGACAGGGCTGTGCCTTGGTTGGAGGAAAGCCCAGACCATGCAACTTTGGTGTGTCAGTCAGCGGCGTTTGCGATTTTCAGAGCAATGCCATTTATCCTTAAGGGGCCGGGGGGTGGGCAGGGCCAGCCAGGAAGAAATCTGAAGGGAGGGTTGTGGCCACGTGTGCGCATCTTGGGACGATGTAGAGGCTGCAGGGTCCAGGAGGGGAGACTCATCAGAAGCTAGAGTTGGAGTGGGGAGTGGGGAGAAGGTAGTCACACTCACTTGTGAGGGAGGGAGGGAGGCCTAGGGAGTCCCCACCCTACCGGACTCGCTTTCCCATGAACAGAAGGCAATCAGACAGAGGATCTGAGGTGAGAAGTTATGGGCGCTGGGAGAGGAGCCAACCTGGAGAATGGTGCTTGGACAGTTCTGGAATAGTCTCCCTGCAAATAGAGTTAAAAAAAGTCAGACTCTTAAGAACAGTGATAGTGACTGGGGAGGAGACAGTTCTTTTTCTGGCCTCCTAAGGGTAAGGCATGTATCCGGGGATATACAGAAGATTCGGGCAGTCTATTCTGGGGGCTTGATCCTTACCAGGGGGAACAGTGCAAGTTTAAAGGGGGAGAAGGGCAGCGGAGGGAAACTAGCCAGGCCCCGTGTCAGGTACCAGTTGGCAGCCCTACTTGCGTGTTGCATTCACCCCCATGCCTCCCAGGTGGGCGGTGGCAGCCCCCTTTTGCAGATTGGGAAGCCTTCTCAGAGGGGTTAAGGAATTGGTCCGTTTAGTGGCTAGTAAATGCTGTAGCAGGATTCAAGCAGGGCCTTGTCAGACTTCAAGGGCATGTTTTCTCTACTAATTCTGTACCTCCCTGTTGTACGTGGAATGGTGAAGTGGGTCAGTTTTGGAGCCTTTCAGAAAAAGTGCGATTTAAGTGCCTCAGGACTGTTTCACAAAGCTCAGTGTTCTTTGATGGTTCGGAAGCACCGCAGTGCTTTACGCCCCACAGAGGTAAGGTCTTACTCCTTTGACGATGACGTGGTTGCAAATGACGTACAGGTGCAAAACCAGACTTAGCAGCTTCTGAAGGGAAACTCTCCAGTTCTCCCTTTCTTCCACGGGATGTAACTGTGCTGCAGCGTAGGCCTGAGCTTTCCATATGGACTGAGGGTTTGATATCCAAAGTTAGCATAAAACGGTCAGATGAAGAAAATCGAAGTTGACAATTTATTTTTGGGTTTCATTAGACAAGATATACTATCAGTTAATGGCCCATATAGCGAATGAAATTGAGTACAGAACATTGCATTTGTTACTTTCTATTTAGAGTTCTCTTACAGCATAAGGTTGCCTGCTTTGGAACATCAGCTCCACCACCAGGGCGCCTGTCTTTGTGTTGGTGTGATTGCATTTACACAGTGAATGTAATCTGGGCTTCCTCAGCCCCAAACACTCCAGTGCAGAATCACGGGCTGTAGCCATCTCTTAGTCACGCAAATACTTCTAAAATTATATGATGCCAGAAAAGAAAGAAGAGAGAGAGAGAGATTGCCTTTATCAAAAGTTCCTTTCAATTCTAACTGCAAACTGTTGTTGAGCAGCTCTGGTTTCCTTTGGATATGAATATATACATTTCTTTGCATGTAACCTGGGTTTTGGACTAGAACATCAAGCTCTTGCTGTCCACAGGCCACAAAAATAGTAGCCAAATTGCACACGTGTGAAATATTTTATTCTTTTTCTGAGAAAGAATCCTTGAATTTGGGACTTGGGCTGTGATTTTTGCTTTTTGCTTCTCCCACCCCTCTTGTAATCTCTCACTCCTTCCCACGTGGCCTCCAAGAGGTCGTGGTCTCAAAGGAGCGGGCAAACACCCAGTTTGTCACCATGCAGTGCTGCTGAAGAGGGAGCCCAGCCAAGACCTAAAGGACATTATCAGAGAGGACTTCCTGGAAGAAATGGGCTCTACATTCAGTTGTGAGTACAGAGTAAGTGTCAGCCAGGAGAAGGAATCAAGAGGGTGGCTCAGGTGGCAGGAGCAGCCAGGCAGAGGCCTGGAGGCTTGTGGGTGGGGACTCGGGGAGAGTGCCCTGTGTGGTCCAGGGTGGAGGGTGCCCTGCTGGGGAGGACACTGGGGAGGGCCTGGGGTGGAGGGCTTTGGAAGAGCTTGGGTTTTACTAGAACTGACACAGGAGACAGTGAAGTGTGTCAGCAGGAAGTGACCCTCAGGACTGGTACTCCTGGTTTTGCTTCTGATGTTCTACAGAATGAAGGGTTCTGGACGGGAGATAGCAGCTCTGTCTGTCCCTTTGAGACCCACCCCTTCATTAATTTATTCATAACATGTGCCCTTCTGAGTGTGTAGGGGAGAGGGATGGACCCACTGTAGTAAGCAAATCGTACTTGCCTCTTGCGAGCTTAGCTGTTTCAGAAGTTGACCCAGCGTAGAATGTTCTAGGAACACAGCAGGGACACCTAACTAAAAGTGCGGGGGTTGGAGGCAGGGAAGGCTTCCTTTACATATAGTGAAAATGAGCCTGGAGGCGAGTGGGAAGAAGCAGGTGGTCAGGGGGCCCTGAGGTCACTGGGGACCTGGGTACTGCAGTGATGCTGGGCAATTAGGGGCAGGGGGGGCTAGAACTCTACTAGGGAACCCCTGAAGGGCTTGAAGCAGGGGAGTGATGTAATCAAATTTGTGTTTTGGGAAGGCTGCTCTGGCTGTGTGTGTGTGTGTGTGTGTGCAGTTGGGAACAAGGGGAGGGTGCCACCAAGTGAGAAGGTCATTAGAATACATTACACAGGCTGGGAGATGAACAGTGGGAGAGGGGTATCGCGGCTGCCTGGGGACGGCAGGGGCAGTGCAGATGCAGTATCTCCTTATGGGGAAGGCTTGTTAGCGGGGCCGCCCTAGCGGCGCCTTGTGGCTGGAAGAAAACAGATGGAGGCCGCCAGGTGGACTTTCTCTTCTCTCCTTCCCTGCCTTCTGTGATGATCTTTGCTCAGCCAACATTTGGAACAGAAGAGCTAAGTTCCAGGGTAGCCCAGGAGTTTGTTGAGCTCGTTCGAGTGAGATCTGATAGGATTTATGTGTGTGTTGAGATCTGCACGTTCACTTAGCTAGAAATGCCCCGTCTTTTGCATTTCCATAGGGGTTTTTATTCTTGATAAAAATTGCTTTCTTGGTGAGAGGAAATTGAATACAGCTACTGTTTTTCTCAAAAACAAAATCTTATCTTTAAAGAAATTTTATATTCAAATAATAGGAATATTTAAAAATGGTAAAGAAAGGCTTTGGTGTAATTTCTTTGGTTTCTGAGTTAATGTGGAGTTAGAGCCTTTGCATTACTTTATAGCACATCCATGTCAGTATTTAAAGAGCTGTTAGTGAGCGCCCCAGGCCCCACCTCTCAAAGCATCACTAAAGCTTGCTCTGAAATAGTGAGGTCATAAAGGTCTTTTTTGCAGAATCCAAAAAGTTGGTTTATAATATGCAGCATAGCTCTCTTTATAAAATAACAAAAGGCTCAAAATTAAGAAATTGGAACATACTTGATTTTTTTTTAAAGCTGAAACATAAACATTTTTGTGCTAATGTTGCGACTGGAAATTTTGGAAAGAAAACTCCTACAGTAATATTATGTATGTGAAATACATATATGCCTTTCATGTTTGAAAAATAACTACGCAGTATTTTTCGAAGTCAGGACCATTCCAGCTCAGATACTGGCAGTGATGGTTGCTGGTTTTCAATGGCAGAGTCTAAATTTGCCTTCTTTGCTTTTTTTTTTTTTTTTTTTTGTAGTGAGAGGGTTGAGTAGTGCTTTGCCAGCATGCTTTCAGGGCAATTTTGGGGCAGATGTCGTGCACCAGCAGTGAGACATTTCTGTGCATTTTACTTTCTGGACATCACCTGGCCGGGATGCTTTAGGACTCCCTGGTCCATCACCATTTGTCCTGGAGCTGTCAGAGACAGTGAATGACTTTCTGTGGCTTGGAGGTAAGGTGATCTGATGCAGATGATCAGATGTGTAGTTAAAGTGCTGTTACTTGAAATAAGAGGAAACCTAGAAAAATGGCTCTAAAATACAGGATGAGGGAGGAGAATTGTCTGAGCTGCCTGCAGTGGGGAAACTTCTCAGGTGACTCCCTCACTGTGTATCCTGTCACACTCCCTCACAGCCCTGCACAGCAGTCCTTCTGAAGCAAGCATGCACTTTCTAAGAAACGCGCTGAATTTCCTTGTGCCTCTGTTTGTTGGCCTTTTTTAAAAGCACATCTTGCCCTTTGCTTAAATGCCATCCCTGTTAGTCACCTCTGACACATATTGTTCCGGACCTCATCCATATATAGCTGCTAAATTGATGAACAGAATGTAGTATCTCCATGTAGTGGAATATTATTCAGATATAAGAATGAAAAAAATGAAAAAGAAAAAAAAGGGGAAGATGAAAACAGCCACCTGCTCTTGGAACTCCACCCTGACTGCTCAACCCGCCCTTTTCCCTTTGAATCCCCACCCCTTATGCTCCACTCTACTCTTTTTGATAGTACTTACCACCTTCTGATAAACTTTAATATTTTCAAAAAAAAAACAAAAGATGAAGATGAAGATACCACTTCAACATGGACAAGCCTTGATAACAGCAAGTTAAGTGAAAGGAACCAGACACAAACGGCCACATATTGTTGATTTCAGTGATCTGAAATGCCCAGAATAGGCACATGCAGAGGCAGAGAGCAGGTGTTGGTTGCAAAGGGCTGGGCGGAGGGGGGGTGGGGAATGACTACTAGTGGACAGGGGGTTTCTTTTGGGACGATGGAGTGTTCTGGAAATAGATGGTGGTGAGGACTGCACAACCATGAGTGTGCAGAAGACTGCTTAGCGCTGTCTCTGGGAGTGCCTGTTGTTGGGGCGGCTTTATTTTGTTCTCACCCTGCAATGTGAAGAGTCATCTTGTGCTGAGGCCGTTCTACTCGTGTGAGTGGTGAGACTCAGAGACTTTGCAGAGTCATGTTTCTTTTTCCCCCTTGCTAAGTGTAGGCAAAAAAGGTTTAAGCCTGAGAAAGTGCTCCATCTGCAGAAATGTCTTTCAGTTTGTATGGTGTAAAAGACTTGAGAGCTTTTTAATCATTGAAGACAGTCTGTGGGGGGAAATAGCCCGTGAAGCCTGGGTGAGACCGGGAAGAGCCGCGCTTCCCTCCCTGACACGGGTGGGGATTTCACCCCCGTTCAGGCATTGAAGGGCCCTGACCCGTGAGCGGAGTTGACAATCGTGAATATTTATGTGTATCCGCTGCTTCATCTTGGATATTAATTACAAGCTGAGTCAGTTTGTGGCGGCAGCCTCATCCTACATCAGGAATTTATAGTATCTGCTCTTTGAGGTGAAGACCAGACAGACTTGATTATTTAAGTCTCTCTTGAATTGTATCTCAGATTACTTTGTCAAAAGCAAAACAGCAGAAATACAGACGTCCTTTAATGCCGATGTGACCTGAAGCAGGTTTAGTCTCTGTGCATCAGTGGCCTTATCTGCGGGTGGGGAAGATGATAACAGTGCTTCCCTCAGAGGGGCTGGTGAGGGGGGAGTGAGAAGCACAAATGGAGGACTTACACAAGATGCTCATGAATGACTGGATTTAATGATCTCAGCCTGGTGAGGCCTCAGGGGCAGAGATGTCAGAACAGAGCAGTCCCAGCCAGAGCTCGATCCATGTTGGCAGCTGTGATTATGATCCGTATCACCACTGTGGGTTATCAGGTAGTTTTAAGACTTGGTAATATGAATTCATGAATAATGTTAAAAGACTAGACATCTCAGATCCGGTTTACATAGTTTTCAAGATTTCCTCTGAGAAAAGGGTGTCTTTTTTCCCCAACTTAAATCTGAGTTGAGTCTGCAAAAGAATTCTGTAGTCCTCCATCTTTGTGCTTTAATTCTCCATTTCTTCAAAAAACGTTTTTAAATGGAGTTACTGGGGACTTAACTGAGGACCTCATGCATGTTAAACACGTGCTCTCCCAACTGAGGTATAATCTCCCCCCTATTTTTTTTAACTTTACTTTCTTAGTATTCAGAGTTTAGAGGCCTCTAATTCTTTTTCTTGAGACTTGTTCATGAACCTGGAAGTCTATAAATAATGGGCAATACTTGGCTTATTAAAAAAAATCAATAGAACATTCTGCAATCCATCCAAAAGGAAAAGCTCATTGACTTAAAATGTTTCTCCTTTATGGTGATTTCTACTTTTTGATCTAGCTTAATTTGTTAACAGCCATCCTCATCATCATAATGACCAAATTCGCCCTGAATGGGCACCGACCAAAGACTAAAATGCTTTCCTCATGTTTTACTTCATAGCAGGTGTTTGAGGGTAGGTATCAGTGTCTCCTTTTTTGCAGCTGAGGGATTGAGATATGGGGCAGCTTGTCCCAAATCACACGCAGCTGGTGGTGGCAGGCTCAGGGCTGGAACCCAGGCTGCACAGGATGCCTTCTCAATTGCTCCTCTAATCAGCCTCCTGATGAGTGGTTTCCCAAACTCCTGTGAGTCCATAAATGACCAATTTTAGTGATCTCAGCCTGATGAGGCCTTCAAAGGAGAGACATCAGTGAGAATGTGAGACAGAGTGGCATAAATTAAAATTATACATTTTCACAAATGTTTTATTCTCGGCTAATGACTTAAAAAGTTAGTGTTATTTATTCTAGAGTTCTGCAAGCACTAAAAACAAAATATTAAAAATGATTATAATGCAAAAGAAAAGTGAGCTCTGAAAGTCCAACCACTGCTAATGACTCATTGATTGTTTTTCTCTAGTGGTGCTTATTGAGAGAAAAATTTACAAAGTCTGAATTGGTTTTATGTAGTTTTAGTATGGAAGAAAAAATTGTCAGTGAATATTGAAAGTAAAATCTTGACTCTTTTCTTTCCTGATGATGAATATGTAAGTTGTTTTTCATGGCTTAAGTACATTTCCTCATTTGTAAAATTTGAGTAATGCTGTTTAACTTGTCTTGACTGTGAGAGTTAGACGCCTTGTATACAAAGCACCCAAGAGGTGCTCAATAAAAAAATGTGCTGTCACAATGACAGTTTAGGAGAATCAGCTCTGAATACTAAAGAGGGTGGCTTATTTCTGATACATATTCGATATGTATATATATGATATATATGAATATGATTTACAGTAATAAGGATTCAGTTGTTTTTTAGTGTAGTATGAAGTTTTGATGAAATCAATGTCATTCTTGTAAGATAGGGACTAGTTACATTGCCTTAAACAGACGACCTTGAAGATTATTTACACTGAATGTGTATTTTTACAACTCAGAATTCATATTGCCGTGTAACCATCCACTAGAACTTTTAAATTTGTAGGAATATGACCAGAACCATTAATTTAGAAAAATCAACATTAAATATTTTCAGGAAATAAGCTTATCTCTGTTGTGATTGAAGAAAATTTTGATTTTTTTCTGTACTCTTAATAGGTTTTAAAATATCAAAACATTGATTTGACATGTCACTTTTTAAATGGAGAGAATAAAGCTCAAGCTGTTTTAATACATAAATTAATCTTTTTGCATTTCAACAAAATGATATGATTTCCTGACTCTTTGGGAAGACTATTTTGCAAGACACTTAGATTACCTACTTTTGGAAAAATGCAGAAGTGACTTTTATGAATATAGGCCTAGTACAGATATGTTGGCATTTGACATAGTGCAAGACATGAGGACTAGGAGAGCTTTGCTGCTGATTGCCAGGAGGACAGATCCCAGGTCTCAGTCTCCCCTCCTGTAAAATGAAGAGGCTGGACTGGATTCTTTCCTCTTTTAAGATGAGTTTCCATATGCCTATGTCTTTTGTTTATATTCAGGAGTATTATCAATTTCAGATTAAATGCTGAATACCACTCTCTTCCCCGAAGCACAATTCAGTAAGTGCTAGATAAGCTTTCAGTTATCTGATTATTCTTTATTTCTTTTTTTAAATTTTATTTTATTGAGTTATAGTCAGTTTACAATGTTGTATCAATTTCCAGTGTAGAGCACAATTTTTCAGTTATACATGAGCATGCATAAATTCGTTGTCACATTGTTCTTCACTGTGAGCTACCACAAGATCTTGTATATATTTTCCTATGCTATACAGTATAATCTTGTTTATCTATTCTATATATACCTGTCAGTATCTACAAATTTCAAACTCCCCATCAGGTCCCTTCCCACCCTCTTCCTCCCTGGCAACCACAAGTTTGTATTCTATGTCTATGACTGTTTCTGTTTTGTATTTATGTTCATTTGTCCCTTTCTTTTCTTTTTTAGATTCCACATATGAGTGATCTCATATGATATTTTTCTTTCTTTTTCTGGCTTACTTCACTTAGAATGACATACTCCAGGGACATCCATGTTGCTGCAAATGGCATTATGTTGTCATTTTTATGGCTGAATAGTATTCCATTGTATACCACCTCTTCTTTATCCAGTCATCTGTCAATGGATATTTAGACTGTTTCCATGTCTTGGTTATTGTAAATAGTGCTGCTATGAACATTGGGGTACAGGTGTCATTTTGAAGTAGGATTCCCTCTGGATATATGCCCAGGACTGGGATTCCTGGGTCATAGGAAGTCTATTCCTAGTCTTTTCAGGAGTCTCAATACTGTTTTCCACAGTGGCTGCATCAAACTGCATTCCCACCCCAGTGTAGGAGGTACCCTTTTCTCCACAGCCTCTCCAGCATTTGCCATTTGTGGACTTTTGAATGATGCCCATTCTGACAGGTATGAGGTGATACCTCATTGTAGTTTTGATTTGCATTTCTCTGATAATTACTTATACTGAGCATTTTTTTCCTATGCTTATTGATCATTCATATGCCTTCATTGGAGAATTGCTTGTTTAGGTCTTCTGCCCATTTTTGGATTGGGTTGTTGTTTTTTTCTTACTAAGTCATATGAGCTGCTTGTATATTCTGGAGATCAAGCCTTTGTCAATTTCATCTTTTGCAAAAATTTTTTTCCCATTCTGTAGGTTGTCATTTTGTTTTACTTAGGTATCCTTTGCTGTGCAAAGCCTGTAAAATTAATTAGGTCCCATTTGTTTATTCTTGCTTTTATTTCTATTGCTTGGGTAGACTGCCCTAGGAGAACATTTTTGAGATGTATGTGAGATAATGTTTTGCCTATGTTTTCTTCTACGAGGTTTATTGTATCTTCTCTTATGTTGAAGTCTTTAATCCATTTTGAGTTTTGATTTTCGTTTCTGATCCTACAGGCAATTTTTGTGTTGCATCTTTCCCGGCAACCTGGAAAGGCTTTTTAGCCATAGGTGGCGCTGTTGCACCTTCTTACAGTCTTAATTTTCCTGTTTGTAAAAGAAGGCTTAAACAACGTTATTTTATTTTGATTTCTTTGCTTAATGCTTCAGGATAGCACAATGTCCATTGTGTCTGTCTACCTGGAAAAATTATTCTACTTAGATCTTACTTTTATTCTGTCATCTCACTGTGAACATTTCAGACTTGCTGTGCAAACAATGGCAAAATCGGACTTTTTTTCCAGTGTTAGAAACCAGTGAGCCAGGATTTTATTAAACAGCTAGAAGCGGCCTCTGGGGCACCTTAAAGCTGAAAAGTGTACTGAGTTCCCTGAGTATTGACCCCGCCGCTGTGTGTTAATTGGGAGGTGATTTGGTATATATAGGAAGGGGTGTAGCTTTGTTTGCATGCACGCGCTGCCATTGAGCCACGTGAATCCGAGTCAGTTCGTTCTGTTTTTCCCTCGTCCGTGTGATGGGGACGCTCATATCTGCTTTGTAGAATTGTGAGAATTAGAAATTATGTAAAGAGTTTAGCACAGTGGGTATCTCAAGAGGGCTCATAAACTTTAGCTCCTGTTTTGTATGAAGCCATCATTTTATAGTCTTTGGCAATTTCTAAGAAATAGGAAAATAAGAAAGCTGGTTTTATGATGAAAGATATTTGAAGAGGTTCCATAGTTCCTATACTCATAATTTAGCATCAGCAGAGTCAGGACCATTACACGGTCACCCTGAACCAACGTTAAGCCACAGAATTTTTTGTTAATTAGTATACATTGGGGCTTAAGGGGACCCAATACTTATACACATGTTTTCTCCAGCAGCCAACTGAGAGATGACACAGAAAAGCAGGCAGGCGATTAACATCTCCTATATTACTGAGGAAGCCATGTTCTCCATGAACTTCAGGGCTGTGGGAAAATGGGTGTCATGGTACTGTGTCCCAGAACTAGAGACTCACCCTGTCCCAGGTAGCTCTGGGCCACAGCGAGCCTTCCCTTGAGAGGATCTGCCCCATCATGCACAGGGCTGTCCTGCCTTGGAGCTGAGCATCCCGGGTGCTTCCCGAGGGTGGCCAACAAAGGAGAGAAAAGAAGGTTTTCACATGCCCTGCTTGTCTCCCGGATTCACAGCTCACTCTTTTAGTGTGACAAAGCCTAGCTGTGGGCCAGGGGTCAGGGGTATGAAGGGAGAAGCACTCTCCATGGCCCAGTGGAGTGGGGAGGAGGCATCCCCTCCCTCAGTTTAAACAGGTGGTGGTATGGAACAGAAGGGTGCTCCCCAACAGTTTATAAAAGGAGAAATAAGGATTTCCTTTGGGACTTAGTCGAGCCGGGAAACACTGACGATGATTAGAAGGAAGACTTGTAAATCACTTTAATATTAAGTTAACATTTGTTGAGCACCAAAAATATGCTACATTCTTTTCTGAGCATTTTATAGAAATGAATCCTTCAATCTTCAAAACAAGCGAGTAAAAAAGGTTTGATTGTTATCCCAGTTTTACAGTGTGGAAATTGAGTCACACAGAGGGTAAGTAATTTGGCCAAGGTCACAGAGCTAGTAAGTGGCAGAGCTGGCATTTAAACCCTGGCTGTCTGGTTTCCAGGCTCCCAGAGATGGGCTGTGAGTGTTTAGAAGTATCTGCATGCCTGGGTCTCTGTAACTCTGTACATCAGTTACCCCAGAAAAGACAGGGGAAGTAGAGTTACACAGGGGCTCACAGTTGTGTCTCAGCCACTGTCCAGGAGAGTGCACCGTGATTAACGTTGTTTTCCAGGCAGCATGTCTGTTTGTATAACATTGAGTTAACCTAGAAGCCCTCCCTGCATTGCTTCTGTCCATGCTTGCCATATGACCAACTGCCCGTGATTGAGCTGTTGAGGAGAAAATGTACTGATGGTTGAACTCTGATATTTCAGTCTGGTTCATAGTTTCATGTCTCCTGTTACATTAATAAGTTAAACGTCTGGTTTTCTTGCATCAGTTTGGTTAATGTGAGACCAGTCCATTGGAGCCCAGGGATGCTGATGGTATAATTTCTGAGCACGTTGTGGCACTTCTACCCATGCAGACCTGGCTGGAGAATGTCCCCCTTCCTCACTGATTTCTCCCGACAGCAGCGTCCTCTCCCAGCCCTGCACGTGAGGCTGGGAGCTCTCTGAGTAGGCCAGTCAGAGGCAAACTCTACAAATCAGAAAATGATGAAGTACCTGGAAGTGGGTTTAATAGATGAAAAGGGCTTCCAGGTCGTCCGATGGACTCTTCGAGGCCGTTTGTTGAAAAGCTGTCCACTGTTTGTGGTTAAGCTACCTCTTTGCTGTTGAAAAGTCTGGATTAGATGAAAGGATTATAAAAAGCAGAAAGGAGTGATTTCAGGTGGTCCATCCACACTGGTGAGAAGTGATGGGTGACCGCCTGTGTGAGGCATTAACAGAGTCTTACAAGCTTCATAAAACAGCTTTAAAAGCTCTGCCATCTGAGTGCACTTCATTTGGGGTCTAGTTCATCACTGGTCGCGCTGAGAGAGCAAAGAATTGATGATGGCAGAAAGGACATGGAGGCATCAGAAAGGTCTCAGTCGTGTTCCCTGTTTAAAGGATGTGGCACAGTGTAATATATTTCAGCTGGTTATTCACTGAACAGTTTTGAGTGTTTTCTGGGACTCCCCAGTCCCCCAAGGTTCCATGCAGCTCGGTGTCCCCTCAGTGCAGCTCTGTCAGTGCTTGCCCTGGGCTGAAGTGGTGTCACGGGGAGCAGGACGGTCAGTGTCCCCGGCTCCTCTGAGCTCCGTCTCCTCATCCGCAGTGCCGGGTTGCTCATCCGTGTCTACTTAGTAGGGTTGCTGAGAATCACACGTGATGGTTGTCAGGTGTGATTTGTGGTTGTCCCTGTGTTCGGCATATAGTCAGTATTTGATAGAAACACTTGTTTTTGTTTTTTGGTTTTATTATACTTGTGGCTCCTAGATTGCAGTGGTTTTTAATCTGCATTTTTTATAACTTTATTCTTATATATAAATAAGCACTTATTTTTATTTATTTTTATGTATGTACTGGGGATTGAAGCCAGCACATTGTGCATGCTAAGCAGGTGCTCTACAACTGAGTAATACCCACCCTCCTTGTCTGCACTTAAAAATAAACATTGCAATACACAAAATAGCTCTTAAACACCATCATGGGACCTAGTCTCTGTATAGACAATTGAACACGTATTCTATTTCAATAAGAATAAATGTTGGGGCATACCTTTCTGAATCTGTTAATGGGCTTAAAAACGATCATAGCTAGTGATAAACACGAGTCTTGGATCCAGTACTTCTTAGGGTCTGCTTTGCCATCATGGGAAATTACATTCTACAGAGAAGGCAAATTGGGTCTCATTGATAATTGGATGATTTAGCAGATGATCAAGGCTTTCAAAACCTGACAGTTTTGTATTTTAAACTAACTGCAAAGTTATCTTCAAGAAGTTGGAAGTCCTAAGCTTGTGAAGTGCCCAGTAATTCAGTGTGTATGTGTCTGTGTCAGTGTCTGAGAGAATGTGTGTGTGTGATTTCAGGAAGGTAGAAATAAGTTCCATATAGCCTTCTGATACATTTCTCCTCCAGTTTAAGTTGTAGGCATATATTTACACAAATAAACTGATATTCTATTTTTATTTGGCATATTGGTGGGAATACGAGGTTCTCATACTTGTTTCAGAAGTGTTGGGGAGCATGAGCTTAGAAAATGGGAGGAGATAGAGGCAGGGAGGTTCTTTACACTTTGTGCAGGATGAGAAACAGTAGCTTTTCTTTTTTCTTCTAAAGCAAACTGGCACTGAATTGTAACATACTATTACTCAGAATTGCTTTTCTGATCAGATACAAGTGCCTCAGATTTTTCAAGGCAACATGAATGATGAAATGTGTTTTAGCAGTTATCTTTAAAAGTAGTTTTATTTTTCAAGTAAAAGGCTACAGCCTGTTCCTTCTTCCAGAGGTACAAGAAGTTCTCATTGATCTATGTACATAATCTATGTGCTTAGTTTCTTTGGTTTTTTTTTTTTTTAAGTGCTTGTTTCATTGTGGTTTGAATGAATGTTTAAAATTTCTGAATTTTGATCTTTAGAACATGCTGATTTATCAGAACTGTTAAAAACCTGATTGGTCTTTGGTCCTTGTTTGGTGGGGCTCCCTATTGATTTCTGTTGTCTGTTAAAGAGGGAATTTCTTCCTCTAGCCTGCAGATCATTAAGTGAATGGTTTGCAGTGTGCCTTTAAAACTCTTTGAATGCATTGAGCATGTTTGTCCAGTGAATTTTGAATTGACTCATAGTAATGACTTTGCATTGATTCTTTGGCTTTTCCTCCTCTCCACAAGAATTTGAATTCTCTGTTGCATTTTGTATACGTGTTCTTCACAGGGGAAGAAATTTTGCTTTTTTTACAGAGGTGAATTTTCCTATCCCCTCTGAATGCCTTCTGTAATTAATACAGCAAAAAATCTGTTATTGCAGTGCTTAATTATTTCATAAACTATTTTTTGTCTTAATCAGAAACAATGACAAAGAGTGATAATAAAAAATATGAAAACCTTCCTTCCTTTGAAGAATAGAAATCAGGTGGTCAGGCTCACGCATGCTTTGTGCCTGACACACTCTCATGTCATTGTGTATCATGATTCGGAGATGGAGCTGCTTCAGGTTTGTAGATTTTTGTTTGAACATTTTTGTTGAATTCTTTCTCCAGGCTGATGTTTCCTGTTGGGTTTGTGGAAAGTGTAGAAGAAGGGAAACAAATGCTTTGTTTTGTTTTCAGGAAGCCTGAGTTGCTGATGAGAAAAGAGTTGAGGGTGGGCTGAGGAACAGACACTCCCTCTCCTCCCGGCTGAAATCGATGAACAATGAAATCAATTAGGTGTATCGGTATTTGACCAATAGATTTCAGCGAGCCCAAACTGGCTAGTTATGCCCAATGGAAAGTACTGAATTCACCTGCAGAATTAGGTGCTTTACCAAGTAGAAGCAGCTTAGAGGAATCAGAAAAATCAGTCCTATGATGAGATATAAAAAGAATATAATATCTTTTATTTCTGAAACTTTTCTATGTTAAGTTGTGTAGAGATAAAATTAAGTTTCAAGCACCAGGAGTTAAGAGTGTGAGTGGTTCTGTGGGATCGTTATTCAGGGATGTGCCTAGACCCTGCTAGAGTGGCCGAAGCTGGCAGGAAAAGACCCAGACCCAGGATTTGTCATCCCAGGGTGTTCTCCATAATGGTTCCATGTGGGAGCCCATGATTGGGTTAACAAATTATAACAGACCCCAGCCGCCTGTCAACTTTAAGAAGAAAAAACTGTGCTTAATAACTGCTTTGCAAGCAGGCGCCTGTGCATCCTCATTCCTGTCTCCTTGCCTTAAAAAGAAGAGACAATTCTTTGCTTGCATAGTTGAGGTTTTAGATAGCACGCTGCTCGTTGCAAAGCAAGGACCCAGGCCCTCAGCTATAAACGCTGCGCTTGTGTGCTGTTAGATATTCAATTATCCCCAAAACAAGGACCTGGCTGGTCTGGTGGTCTGCTTTCTAATGAACATATTTAAAGAATGTATCTTGTTCCCTTCACCCCATGACTTCCTTAAAGATAAACTAAGCCTTTGTACTCAGTTTGGATTCTACAATCTCTATCTCATTCTGCCTTTCCCCAAGTTCCTGCTTACTATCACACAACTCGTAATGACTTTTTCCTTTGATTATACTCAATAAATATGAGAGCACTTGAGAGGCTCATGGAGTTGGCTCCCTACTCCCTCTCGCTCTGTTAACTTTTTCCACATTGTCTTGAGTAATTCATTCCGTGTCGGTAAGACTTCTGCCAGCCAGTACCCACAGTTCCAAGTGAGAAGGATGCAGGCTTTATCTCTCCTACCCGAGGGAGAGAGAGGAGAGAATTGAGATTTGCTCCCCCGTGGTCCCTTCCTGCCCCAGGGCCACTCCAGTTCACCTGCAGCCTTCTGGCCTCTGCTCACAGGGCCTCTGTCCCAGGACTGACTGCAGCCCGTTCTTCCCTTGTCAACATTTCCTGTGCCTTTCAGAAGTTGGTCTCTTCTCTGCAATTCAACCCTGGCAGATGTGATGGTGGCCAGCGTGCTGGTGGGCAGTCACCTGGGGACAGCCAGGAGCCATGCTGATTCTCCTGAGTCTCTCATTCGGGGTTACAGAACTGTCGAGCACCGGAGGAAGCCCATTCACGTGAGGCCAGCACAGCATTGCATCACTTTCATTTTATTTTTGAAATTTCAGTGGAGAAATTATTTGTAGCAAACTGTTCCAGATTTTCGGCGGCCTGCTTTCCTCACCACTATCTCCTTGTTGGCTCTGGTGCTCGTTTTAAGAACCAGGTTTCTTCTCTAGTCATTTGTAGCAGCTGGGCTTGCCGAATCCTTGATCTGCGTTTGAAGCAGAATTCTTCGTGATGTCAAACTGATTTCCCTTGTCATTTCTGAATATTTCGTGTACACTCAGCAACTGTTTCAAGTGAACTGCTCTTGTCCAATTTCGGTTAACTCACATTTGCTGATCTGCTGCTTTCATGCTGAGGGCAGTTTCTTCTTCCTGTAATAAAAGTTAGCAATTTGCATTTACTATTGGAAGGTACTGGCCCAAGGTGCTTTTGTTCTTAACAGTTTTAATACAACTCACCGATTAAAATGTACTGCGGTTTTTACTCTATGCCGAGAATTGTGCAACCCAGTCAATCTTAGAACATTTTCATCCCCCCAATAGGAAGCCCCGTACCCATAAGCAGTCATTCCCATCTTCCCCATCCTCCCCCATCCCCAGGCAGCCACTCTTCTCTCTCTGTGGATTTGCCTGTGCTGGACATTTCATGTAAATCGAGTCACTTCATGTAAGTGGAACCGTCTATTGTGACTGACTTCTTTCACACTGAGTAACGTTTTCAATGTTTGTCCACGTTTGTCCACGTTGTGGCCTGTCTCAGTACTCCTTGCTTTGCTATTGCTGAATAATATTCCACTGTATGGCTGGGTCCCTCTGTTTACCCATTCATCACGTGATAGACATTTGGGTTGTTTCTGCTTTTTGCCTGTGATGAATAATCGTGTCATAAACATTCCTGTAGGAGTTTTTATGGGGACATTTGCTTTCAGTTCTCTTACGTGTGTCCCCAGGAAGCAGAATTGCTGGGTCATTCAGAAACCAAATGTTCAACTCTCTGAGGACCTGCCAGGCTGTTTTCCAAAGTGGCCACTCTATGTTACATCCTCACCAGCAACTGCTGTGAGCTCCAGCTTCCTCTGTGTCATAATCTTTTTTTGATTATAACCTATTGTAGTGAGTGTGAAGCAGTTTCTACTAGTGGTTTTGACTTGGTTTCCTTTACAGCTAATGATATTGAACATCTTTTCTTTGTGCTTATTGGCCATTTTTACATTTTCCTTTAAAAATATCTTTTCAGATCCTTTATTCATTTTTTAATTGAGTTGCCTTTTTATTGTTGAGTTGTTGGAGCTTTTTTTATCTTGGAATTACAAATTCCTTATCAGATAAATGATTTCACAAAATTTTCTCCTGTGTGTTGTTTTTTCACTTTCTGGATGGTGTCCTTTGAAGCAAAGTTTTAAATTTTGATGAACTCCAGTTTATCTCTGTTTTCTTTGTTCCTTGTGCTTTGGGGTCATATTTAAGATATGAGGTATTTTATTTAAACTTTTATATATAAAATAACTGAATTCTTAGGACCATTCTAGGGATGGGTGCTGTTGTTGTCCCGAGTCTATGGATGAGGAGACTGAGATGCAGAAAATTTCCCTGAATATCAGTGTCACAGCTACCCAGTGGTGCTGTGGGATTTCAGACCCTCTTGTTTGTCCCCAGCATCTGTGCTCTTCACCACCATGCTCTACTCCTTCCTGGAATCGTTAATGAAAGTATTTCCTTCTTTGATTTCTTGTTAGTTTTTTTCTCATTGGGGACCTCATCTTCTCATTTTACTTGCAGAGCTCAGTGTAGGTTTATTTTAGGTCTCATGTAGGCAGAAGCATTGCTATCAGGTAACATTTTTATTACTCACTCTGCAGTGATGGCTGTTGCTAGTTGACCTAATCAAGTCATGCTTAAGTCTTTCCTGCTCATGACACTAACAGCAGAGTCATGACTTACAGAATGCTCAAAGAAGAAAGTACTTGATTGATTTTATTTTGCTAACCAATCAAATAAAAACCCCAGAGTTGCCATAGATTATAAGCCCTCCAGAATAGGGTCAATTGTCTTCCTTGTGTTTCATTTGTTTGGTCACAGTGTCTGGTTAGTGCCTTGCTGTCCAGCAGTATTGTTAGGATACGGTGCTCGTGAATTATTGTAAGGACAGAATTTTGACAACAGACTGTGTTGTTCATTTGACAAGGGAAAGGATAACATAAAATACTGCTCAGATCTATTTTAAAATTAAGCTTGGAAATTTGAGAAGAGTTCAAGGAACCATACAAAGATATTTTTCACTAATTATAGATCTATCTTTGACACATTATGGTTACATAGCAGACTCACTTATCAACTAGATTTGACAAGAGGGGTGTATTATTGATTATTTGTTTTAGTTGAAATATTCTACCTGGGATAAAGTAATCAGTGCCCATAAATGAACAAATGTAACTTTGTATTTCTATGCAACATGGGAGCAGACTTCATACATTTATATATAATATATATGGGTGTGTGTTTTAAACTGTCTTTCAGTGTTTTTATAGTTTTTCAGCAATGTTCTACCTTTAGAATTCTTCTAAGAAAATCACTCCCGTATCTAGTGCAGTTTGTACTGTGTATCCTGTCTTATGCATGGAATCCCACTGTCCCCTCAGTGAGGAATTTCCTCTCCTACTGAGTTAGTAGCAGAGCTACAGAGACTGGGATTTCTAGGCCTTTGCTCTCCATGTGTTGGAAGTTGTGTGTCAATCACGATTTTCCCTTTCTTGGGTTTTCATTGTTCAATTAGAATTTTTGAAAATAACTATTAATATGTTGCAGCAGTCTCCCTAGATACTTGATGTGTTTGTGCTTTCCAGTTTTCAATTTATGAAAAATGTAAATGCACTCTTGTTTTTAAGTAGTCCTTTTTCACTAGGTATTTATTTACCTCTTTATAGTTAATTTTTTTCCCCAATGAATGAATCGGTGTGCATGTTTTAAAAGATACATTACTTTTTATTTTCTTATTGTAACAGTTATATTCATTGTAGAGAATTTACAAAATAAGGATAAACACAGTAAATAAGTTAAAAAAGGCCTGTAATCTCACCTGGAGATACAGTTGTAAGTTTTGAAATTGAGAATTACAAGTCCTCTCACGTTGTTCTACTTTTTCAAGATCACTTTGGTTACTGAGACCCTCGAATTCCCATATGATTTGTAGCAGCAGCTAGTCAGTTTCTGCAGAGGAGCCCGCTGGGATTGTGATCGAGACCACATTGAATGCACGGATCACTCTGGGGAGAACTGCCATCCCAAGAGCATTGTCTTCTGACCCAGGAATATGCGTGGTGTGTCTGTCCATGTATTTAGGTCTACTTTAATTTTTTCAACAATGCTTTGAGTTTACAGAGTATTATTTTACTTTTTTTTTTTTGCCTTTATACTGAGGACAAGTGTGTAAGGCACCGGGATCAGAAGTGTATTTGAGCCCCGCCCCTTGCTGCCACCATGGTCTCTGTGCTCTTGCTTCACCCTCTGTACAATCTTGCACAAATAGGACCTCAGTAACTCTCTCTTGAATGAATGATTATATGATTGTTGGATGATGCTTGAGAGTCCTTGTGATGATTTTTTTCCCAGCCTTTCCCCACTTCTTAACTATGCCCTTCCCCTTCTTAAACTCCAGCCTTTGTTTCAGACTGCCTGTGGCATTGATTTTTCTTGTTGTAGACTCTTCCTTTCACTGGTTCACGATAATGTTACATGTGGGCTGTGGAAACTTGCTAGATGTCAAGAAAGAGCAAATCCATTGCATGCTAGTATTTTTAGAGTGTGGTAATCTTTTATCGATTGAAATTAAATCAGGCTGACCCCCTGAGCCCTCCCGTGAGCTCTTTTCGCCTTCTCACAGGTGATACTGCTCTGGTTGCTGCATGTGCCCTTCCCCCAGCCTTGGTTTTGGAGTTGAGTAAGTCACCATCAGTGGAGCCCTCTCTTTAAAAGATGAAGAGAACATTTGCTCCTTCTCCCTGGTTGGGGACTTGGATGAGATGAGGTACCAGATAAAAATGGAGCCCCACCTCATTCTGACCCCGGCTCGTTCCGTTCCTTTCTCCAGGGGAAAAGAGTACAATTCAACAGTATAAAGATTGATTTTGAGCTAATGAGACAGACAAGACAATCGATCATTTATTAAATATCCTTTCATGCCAGAAACAAATGTATTATACACACACAAAAAGCACATAAAGCATGGTAGTACTGTGGTTACAATTGTGAGTCCGAGTTCGAGTCCTGCTCTGGAGTGACCAGTCCTGTGAGATGGAGAACTGGTAGGTCGGCTTAGCCTCTCCAGGACTTGTTTTCTGTCCTGCAGAGACGGGGCTCGCTAGGCGTCCCCCCCGTAGAGGTGCTGTGGGGTGTAAATGACGCACGTGGGCAGCCCGAGCACAGCTGCTCGTTCCTCGTAAGTGCAGGATAGCATAGCTTTTGCGGTGACTGGCTTTATGACCGCCCCGTGTAGACTCTCAGTGCTCCAAAGGGATGCTTTGTGGTTTGGAGGTGGGATTCTCATTTCTGTAAATACCGAAGGATTGTGTTATTGGGCCTTGCTGATTTGAATCTATTCTTTAGAAAGTACTATATTGTAGATTTTTTTTCAAGCATGCATGATTTTTTCTTTTAATATTTATAGTTCTACTCTCTCATCTCTTGTGTGATTTTTCATGGAAAGTAGGAAACAATCCTAAGCCACCTGCCCCTTCACACTTCTCCGTGGTGGATTTCCTCCCTGACTGGAAGAGGGTTTTGCATAGGAAATTTACTTTGTTTCCCTTTTCTTGGAGTCTCTCTGTCTGTCTGCCCATCTCTCACCTGTCCATCTGTCCATTTATCTACCCACTCATTCTTCTGACTTGTTCCAACAATCATTTCAGGCAGCTTACAGAAGAACAGATACCAAATAAGCAGGTGAGAAAATGGAGCCAAGTTCAGACCGTGAGGCTAGGAGGCGAGCCTGTGTGAGGGTTGCAGGGTGAGACACACGCCTCTACCCTGTGACTTATAAGATCGACAGCAAGTGTGTGCCTGAGGCTCCCAGCAGACACAGGGAAACAGGGTTTGTGGGAGATGCTCACTGGCTGTGAAATAAATAAGTGGCTTAGGAGTAGCCCAGCCTTTCCAGCTACTAAGGCTTAGGAGAATATTTTGAGTGTCTTCCAAAATCAGAGTATTGCATCGTTTCTTTTGTCACAGTTCTACGTGTAGTTGGTTACATTCTATACCTGGAAATTTCTCCAAAACTCCTTCCCACGTGAGTCCCATGGCTCGGGACTGGGGTGGTTCTGCTCATTGACAGGTATTGGCCAGAAACAGAAAATGACATCCTCAAAGGAGACTGGGACTATTCAGTCATGTTTTGTCAGTGCTGTTGACTTCACAAAATGCTTTCACTGTTTCTCTCCATCTGAGGCGGCAGCGTGCTCTCTTAGCAGCATCAGGAGCTCAGGGCCACGGGATGGTGGGGGTGACTGCATTGCCGTCAAGACAGCTGAGCTGGTCACTGCAGGCGTGGTGCTTTCACGTAGTGCATTTTATGTTCTTTAATAGAAGGTTTCAACAGGAAGTTAAGTAACTGAGTTAATTAACATTTTATAAATATGATGCTTTAGTTGAAAAAACCAGTTATTGGCACATTATAAGTTGTGAAGGATTTAAAAACGGTTTCATTACTGAAATTTCAGTAGGGAAGATACACAGTTTATCTTATTTGTGCCTCTCTTTACAGTAAAAAGGAAACAAGACAGAAAAGGCAAAAGATGCTTTCTGTTCTTCCTGTCTGTTTGCAGGTGCCCTCACCTCCAGCGACATTAATCCAGACACCAGCACTGACACTGGCCGTGCTCAGAACTGCCTCAGCCATGAAGACACAACTGACAAATAGAAGGGGGCCACGCCCTGTTCCAGCAGGTGCTCTCAATTTGTGGGTCCTTATGTAACTGCGTGGTGTTATTCAGGATCGCCCGTTCTACATTGTGTGACGCTGCTGCCGTGTATCCTAGTTACTTGTTTCTGTAAGTACTCGTGTATTTTCTCCAATGCGTGGTACTAGACATCTAAAAATGCTTTTTTCAGATGAAAAATAATGTGTATTTAATATAATAAGTCTGAAAAAAGGGGCAAAAGAGGCTATCCTGGTCCCACTACTCAGAGATAATAATTAACATTTTAACATCTATTTTCTGTTCTTTTCGTCAGTGTGTATCACCTCTGTCATAAAAACCAGCGAGCACTCTGTGCCTGTTTACTGTGTGGAGACCTCCATTTTCCATTCAGCTTATTACATGTTTTTCTACAATATTCTATCTCCCCTGGCATGATTTTTAATGACCAGTATAGCATTCTGTCTTGTGGAGGCATCGTCCATTTTACTTCGGACTTAAATAAACTTTTAAATTCAAGTATACTTAACTGAAATACTGAAAAGAGAGCTGTGGTGGTACCGAAAGAGCCCCTACCTCCCTTCCCCTTATTTCCTGAGTGTAAAAGCTGTTGACAATGTGGTGTATATATTTCATGACCTTTATGCCTATGACATATATATATATACACATACATACATACATACATACACGTATATGAGAAATCTATGTATATGTGTGTGTATATATGCTTTATTGAAAAATAAGGCCATACTATATGTTTTCTGCAGCTCGCTTTATTCACTCAGGGGTATATCATAGACGTCCTCCCACTCCAGACTCACCCGGTCCTTTCAGATAGAGTGGAGGGGTCTCCTGATGTGCAGGTGTGGTCTCTTGTGCAAGGACACCTTTGGTGGGAGAGTGCTGTGGACAAGGCCCTGGACCACACCGAAGCACTGGCCCCCTCAGAGCCCACAGCTCGCCGTGATTTAAAGCATCATTGTCTTGATGGTGGACACTTAAGTTTTCTCCACTTTCCACTGTCAGAAAGGATGTTTGACTGGCATCCTTCTTGTACAAACATTCCTGTGATCTTGTATGAGTATTCCTTTAGTTAAGTCTTCTGGAAATTTAGTCCCTGGATGTGACATTTACATTCATCACAGGCTCCTTTCAAGTGACTCTAGAAATTCCTTCTCCAGTGGGGAATGAAAGATGTAAAATTACTTATGTAACCAATTCTCTATCACTGGATATGATTTCACTTCAGCTTTTCTTCCCACCATTGTAAATAGTGCTGTGTAAATGCCCTGATGAGTACATTTTTTTGAGCTGATTTCTTTTTTCTAAACGAAATGATTCCTAGAAGTGGAGTTAAGTCAGTGTGTATGCACGTTTTTTAGAGTTTACATATTCATTGACATGTCATCCTCCAAAAAGTTTGCTCAGTTTTTTCTCCTACAGATGGACACTAGCTAGAATACCTTTTACAAATATTTGCCAATATCGATGAGCAAAAGTTCTTTTTCAATGTTTTAGTTTGCATTTGATGACCAGTGAGGTACTGAGCATTTTTCACTCATTAGCTATTTGGCTTTTTAAAAATGAATGGCCCTTTTTGTTTCTTTGCACACAGTTAAGTGAGGGGAGCTTCTTGTTGCTTTGTGACAGCGCTTTGTATGTTATGAACATTAACTTCTTGTCTTCATCAACACGTGTCACAGAGTTTTTCTTGTCATTTCTTGCCTTTCATTTTGTTCAGTAGGTTTT
>NC_045731.1:21203480-21216318 GCF_009834535.1 Camelus ferus
CCTGCCATGCAGCAAGCAGTACGAGTTTCGACTTGGTAACAAGATGACTGCATTGGAGGTAGTATGTCTCCACTCTTTCCTCGTTTCCAATATGTAACATGCACATCATTTATGATCTAGTGCAAATAATTCATCAAAGACAACCACAAAAAGAAACTACACTCACCTAGCTATCAACACTGAAGTCACAACCTATCAATTTTATATGCTGTTTAACAACACAACTAAAAAACCTAACATAGGGAATTGATTCCACAGAAATAAAATTATTTCTACTCCTTCAAAACCTTTTTTTCTTTTCTATTTTATTTTGTTTTGCATATTGAAAAGAAAATAAAAGACAAATCATTTTATTTCACGTATTTTGTTATAGCTACATAATTTAAATACTACAAAGATATTTAAATTGCAATAAAAAATTGTTCATATATTGTACAAAGATATATACACAATCAATGTGGATAAGGAAAGGAATGGACATTTACTAAAAATCCACTGCACATCCAGTCTTTTACAAGCATATCCTGGAATATAAGCTCTATGATCCAGGGGTCCCCCACCTGCATTCTCACTGCTGAGTCCCTTAGTAATCTTCTACCAAGGCACCAGCATAGAACCACGCGATCAGTATTTTAGGTATAAATGAGGGAATTAGCTCATTCAATTCTAAAACAAAAACCCTAAAGTAAATACTGAACTTATTTACAGATAAAGAAAATTGGACACAAACAAGTACAGTTTCTTCCCCAAGTTCACAAAGCTAATAACTGGTAAAGGCAAGATTTGAACTCATCTGTCTGATTCTAAAAACTAAGGTGGAAATCCCTTATGACTGGGGAGGGTCCAGCAGCACAGCCTATCACCCTATCTTTGTTCAGATCTAGCCTTAGACAGCCTGAGACAGCACCCCATTCCTATGGAACTTGAGGGCAAATGATAACAATAAGGATTTTATATCCAGTAGTTTCTTAGGTATCATTTATATAAACTGTCAGCAGGACAGCAGAAAAACTCTGGGAAATATGAGTGGGTCCAGGGCTTTTTGCTGATTAGAAACTCAGTCTATCAGGACAGAGTGACCTTCCCATGAGAGGCCACACGGACCTAAACTAAAGGCAGCTGAGCAATGAAAACTAGCAAGACCCTGGAACTCAAGCAAGAAGGATCCCTGCCATCTCCCGCCCTGTTGCCTCTTCATCCACGTGGACACGAAGACAGAAGACCTAGGTTCTTGTCCAAGTTACACTATCATGAATTCTCACCCATAAAAAGTTACGACTCTATGCTGTCCTAAGTCCTTTCCAACTCAAATATGTTGACACCAATATCTCAGCAGAATGTCTATGTCTCCACATCCTCTCTTCTATAAGGAGAATAGTTCTATGGCCACAAAGCAGAAATCCAATTAAAAACACCATGCACTAAGCAAGGTGAAAGTCTGCGTAAGAGACTTTGCTCTCACGCTCAGTGAATGAAAACTCAGAAAAATTGGTCCTTCTCCCTCAGCAAGTGGGAGGTAGGCTGATTGTGTGTGTGGGTGGGTGTGCGTGTGTGTGTGTAAATCAAATACAATGACGTCTGGGATCTGTACAGATTTTTTTTAAGTTACTGTCATTTCATGAGGATGAGACACCCTTTAAAGTAATTTGAATCTAGTGTTCTGAGAGAGTCTCAGGATCTTTTGGTGGAGGAGGGGAAAGGAAAGGAGGAAAGAAGTAAATGAAGCAAAGGAGTAAGAATACTGCAAGGGAAAGGCAAGACATTAATTTTGTTCCTACTTGCATCACAAACAAATTACGGACTGGCTTTGCCCCGATGTCCTGTCGAGCACTGAGTTGCAGATGAAGAGGTGACAGCCCATTTCTCACTGAGCTTGTGACTGTACGTGGCATCTTATAGAAACAAATCATTTATCCTGATCAAACACTCTAGCAGCAGGCCGTAATTCTCCTATTTTGAGAGACAAGAAAATAGGAGTTCAAAGAGGGTAGATAACTTGACAAAAGTCAGAGGACCAGTAAACAAGAGAGGATGAATTCAAACTCAGATCTGAATGCAGAGTCTGATCTTCCCACTCCCAGGACTGGAAAATCCTTAACACACAGACTCCCCAGCTCCCCTGCAGTGTTCCTGGCACCAAGCATTTCCCATGGCGATGGACTCCAGTTCTCACAGACACAGCGCTCTGTGCAGCCAATGACCTTGATCAGACCTTGATCATCTACCTGCCACGCCCACCAGGCTTCACCATAAAGGTAGGAAAGCTGGCTTTCAAGTGCATACAAAGCCACCCCTGGTCTAACCTGGGCTCTTCTGGGGCTTCTCCAGCCTAAAGGCAGCCATGAAAGTGCTCACAGTTTGTACATGAGCCACACTACCTCTCTCCATCTGTCTCCACACCTATACTTCTTAGCTATGACCATTTTGATAATATTGGAAACAAATTTTTAAAAACACAAAAGAAAGGATCCTGGAACAATTACTTAATACTTACAATTTTAAATGATTTGTTACAAAGTGAGTATTTACAAACCGAATCTGCCTTCCTAGGTGTCAGTTTAAACAGTTAAAAAATATAATAGCAAAAAATTCTCACTTACAAAATTAACAAAAACATCAACAATAATCTGGAATAAACTCAAAATTAATGCCCATGTTGTACATGGAGAAAACTACAGGACTGTACTGAGGGGTAAATAAGAGGTGTGAATGTAGAGACATCAACATATTGCATGGAGGAAAACAGTTTTGTAAATATGGAAGTTCTCCTAAAAATAATTCAAAACTTAATAAAAATCCCATGAATACTCTTATCTGATTTTTTTTAACTTGAACAATATATTTTAGAATTCTTCAGGAATAATAAAGTCATAATAATAGCCAAGAAAGTTTGGGATGGAAGAAAAGAACAAAAAAAAATCGCACTGTCAGATAATAATTAATTTTTACAATATGTAAGATATAGCGCTGGAGTAAGGAAGTAAGATTGACAGAAATAAAGCATGAGCTCAAAAAGAGACTCTAGTGTACATAAGTATTTTGTACATGTGGGATTTCAAATCAAAGAGCAAAGTATGAATTCAATAATTGTCCTGGGACAATCAGAGAATCACCTGGAAAGAACAAATTCTATTCCTGTCATAATGACCACAAAAAAAATTACAGATAGTGATGTAAATATTAAAATACTAATAACAGCAAATACAACTCTTTGCTCACATTAATTCAACTTCTCCTCACTATAACAAGTACTATTATCATCTCCATCTTAGACATTAAATAAACCTACATAAGAGATTTATACCATTATAAGAAAGTATTTCTAAGAATAATAACAAAGATAAAACCCAAAAGGAAGACATTTACTATCTTAAGAATATTTTGAGCCACAACAAAAATAAACCTACTGAACAAAATGAAACGAAAGAAATGACAAGGAAAAACTCTGTGATAGATGTTGATGAAGACAAGGGATTAATGTTCATAACATACAAAGAGCTGTCACAAAGCAAAAAGAAGCTTCCTCACTTAAATTTGTGCAAAGGACAAAATGGATCATTCACTTTTCAAAAGTCAGATGGCTAATCAGTGAAAAATGCTCAATACCTCACTGGTCATCAAATGCAAACTAAAACAATGAAAAAGCACTTTTGCTCATCTTATTGGTAAATATTTTTAAAAGATATTGTAGCTAGTGTCCATCTGTGGGAGAAAAAACTGTGAGCGACCTTTTTGGAGGATGACATGTCAATGGATATGTAAACTCTGAAAAACGTGTGTACACACTGATTCAACCCCACTTCTAGGAATCGTTTCGTTTAGAAAAAAAATCAGTTCAAATAGATGTACTGTTTACACTGGTGGGAAGAAAAGCTGAAGTGAAATCATATCCAGCGATAGAGAATTGGTTACATAAGTAATTCTACATTTTTCATTCCACACTGGAGAAGGAATTTCTAGTCACTTGAAAGTAGCCTGTGATGAAAGTAAATGTCACATCCAGGGACTAAATTTCCAGAAGACTTAACTAAAGGCATGCTCATACAAGATCACAGGAATGTCTGTTAAAGAAAGATGCCAGTCAAACATCCTTTCTGACAGTGGAAAATGGAGAAAAGTTAAGTGTCCACCATCAAGACAATGATGCGGTAAATCACGGTGAGCTGTGGGCACTGAGGGGGCCGGCGTTTCCCCGTGGCCCAGGGCCTTGTCCACAGCACTCTCCCACCAAAGGTGTCCTTGCACAAGAGACCACACCTGCACATCAGGAGACCCCTCCACTCTATCTGAAAGGACCGGGTGAGTCTGGAGTGGGAGGACGTCTATGATATACCCCTGAGTGAATAAAGCGAGCTGCAGAAAACATATAGTATGGCCTTATTTTTCAAAAAAGCATATATACACACATATACATAGATTTCTCATATGTATGTATGTATGTATGTATGTATGGGTATATATATATGTCATAGGCATAAAGGTCATGAAATATATACACCACATTGGCAACAGCTTTTACACTCAGGAAATAAGGGGAAGGGAGGTAGGGCTCTTTCGGTACCACCACAGTTCTCTTTTCAGTATTTCAGTTAAGTACACTTGGAATTTAAAAGTTTATTTAAGTCCGAAGTAAAATGGACGATGCCTCCACAAGACATAATGCTATACTGGTCATTAAAAATCATGCCAGGGGAGATAGAATATTGTAGAAAAACATGTAATAAGCCGAATGGAAAATGGAGGTCTCCACACAGTAAACAGGCACAGAGTGCTCACTGGTTTTTATGACAGAGCTGATACACACTGATGAAAAGAACAGAAAGTAGATGTTAAAGTGTTAATTATTATTTCTGAGTAGTGGGACCTGGATAGCCTTTTTGTCCCTTTTTTCAGACTTATTATATTAAATATACATTATTTTTCATCTGAAAAAAGCATTTTTAGATGTGTAGTACCACACATTGGAGAATAATACACGAGTACTTACAGAAACAAATAACTAGGAGACACCGCAGCAGCGCCACACAATGTAGAACGGGCGATCCTGATTAACACCGCGCAGTTACATAAGGACCCACAAAGTGAGAGCACCTGCTGTAACAGGGCGCGGCCCCCTTCTATTTGTCACTTGTGTCTTCAGGGCTGAGGCAGTTCTGAGCATGGCCAGTGTCAGTGTTGGTGTCTGGATGGATGCCACTGGATGTGAGGGCACCTGCAAGCCGAGAGGAATAACAGAAATCATCCTCTGCCTTTTCTGTCTTGTTTCTTTGTTACTTTAAAAGAGAGGCATAAATAAGATAAACTGTGTATCTTCCCTACTGAAATTTCTGTAATGAAACCGTTTTCAAAGTGTTCACAACTTATATTCTGCCTATAACAGTCTTTTCATCAAAGCTTCATATTTATTAAATGTTAATTAACTCAGTTAATTAACTCCCTGTTGAAACCTTCTACTATAGAACATGAAATGCACTATGTGAAAGGACCACGCCTGCAGTGACTAGCTTGGCTGTCTTGACGGCAGTGCAGTCAGCCCCCAACATCCCGTGGCTCTGAGCTCCTGATGCTGCTAAGAGAGCACGCTGCCGCCTCAGATGGAGAGAAAGTGTGAAAGCATTTCCTGAAATCTACAGCACTGACAAAACATAACTGACAAATCCCAGGCTCCTTTGAAGCTGTCATTTTCGGTTTCTGGCCAACCCCCGTCAATGAGCAGAACCACCCCATTCCCGAGCAATGGCACTCACTTGGTAAGGAGTTCTGGAGAAATTTCCAGGTATAGAATGTAACCAACTATACGTAGAACTCTGACAAAAGAAACAATGCAATACCCTGATTTTGGAAGACACTCAAAATATTCTCCTAAGCCTTTGTAGCTGGAAAGGTTGGGCTTCTCCTGAGCCACTTATTTATTTCACAGCCAGTGAGCATCTCCCACAAACCCTGTTACCCTGTGTCTGCTGGGAGCATCAGGTACACTCTTGCTGTCGATCTTATAAGTCACAGGGCAGAGGCGTGTGTCTCACGGCTGCAACCCTCACACAGGCTCGCCTCCTAGCCTCACAGTTTGAACTTGGCCCCATTTTCTAACCTGTTTATTTGGTATCTGTTCTTCTGTAAGCTGCCTGAAATGCTTTTTGGAACAAGTCAGAAGAATGAGTGGGTAGATAAATGGACAGATGGACAGGTGAGAGATGGGCAGACCGAAAGAGAGACTCCAAGAAAAGGGGAACAAATAAAATTTCCTGTGCAAAACCCTCTTCTAGTCAGGGAAGAAAACCACCACGGAGAAGAGTGAAGAGGCAGGTAGCTTAGGACTGTTTCCTGGATTCCATGAAAAGTCACACCAAGAGATGAGAGGGTAGAACTATAAATAATAAAAGAAAAAAGCACACATGCTTGAAAAATATATCTACAATATGTACTTTCTAAAGAATAGATTCAAATCAGCAGGGCCCAATACCACAATCCTTGGGTATTTACAGAAATGAGAATCCCATCTCCAAACCACAAGGCATCCCTTTGGAGCACTGAGAGTCTACACGGGGCGGTCATAAAGCCATCACCGCAAAATCTATGCTATCCTGCACTTACGAGGAACGAGCAGTTGTGCACGCGTGACAGTTACACCCCACAGCACCTCTACGGGGGAGGGAAGCCTAGCGAGCCCCATCTCTGCAGGACAGAAAACCAGTCCTGGAGAGCCTAAGCCGACCTACCAGTTCTCCATCTCACAGGACTGGTCACTCCAGAGCAGGACTCGAACTCGGACCCACGTCTGTAAGCACGATATTATCATGCTTTGTGTGATTTTTGTGTGTATAATACATTTGTTTCTGGCATGAAAGGATATTTAATAAATGATCGATTGTCTTGTCTATCTCATTAGCTCACAATCAATCTTTATACTGTTGAATTGTACTCTTTTCCTCTGGAGAACGGAACGGAAAGAGCGGGGGTCAGAATGAGGTGGAGCTCCATTCTTTATCTGGTATCTCATCTCATCCAAGTCCCCAACCAGGGAGAAGGAGCCAATGTTCTCTTCATCTTTTAAAGAGAGGGCTCCACTGATGATGACTTACTCAACCCAAAAACCAAGGCTGGGGGAAGGGCACATGTAGCAACCAGAGCAGTATCAGATGTAGGAAAGTGAAAAGAGCTCACGGGAGGGCTCAGGGGGTCAGCCTGATTTAATTTCAATCGATAAAAAATACCACACTGTAAAAATACTAGCATGCAATGGATTTGCTCTTTCTTGACATCTAGCAAGTTTCCACAGCCCACATGTAACATTATCGTGAACCAGTGAAAGGAAGAGTCTACAGACAGGGAAAATCAATGCCACAGGCAGGCTGAAACCCAGGCTGGAGTTTAGGAAGAGAAAGGGCATAGTTAAGAATTGGGGAAAGGCTGGAGGAAAAAATCATCACAAGGACTCTCAAGCATCATCCTACAATCATATAATCATTCATTCAAGAGAGAGTTACTGAGGTCCTATTTTGTGCAAGATTGTACACAAGGCAAAGCAAGAGCGCAGCGACCATGTTGGCAGCAAGGGGCGGGGCTAAAATACACTTCTGATCCCGGTACCTTGCACACTTGTCCTCAGTATAAAGGCAAAGAAAAAAAGTAAAATAATATTCTGTAAACTCAAAGCATTGCTGAAAAAAAATTAAAGAAGACCTAAATACCTGGACAGACACGCCACGTACATTCCTGGATCAGAAGACAGTGCTCTTGGAATGGCAGTGCTCCCCAGAGTGATCCGTATATTCTACGTGGTCTCGATCACAATCCCAGCGGGCTCCTCTGCAAAAACTGATTAGCTGCTGTTATAATTCATATGGGAATTCGAGGGTCTCAGTAACCAAAACGATCTTGAAAAAGAAGAACAACATGAGAGGACTTGTAATTCTCAATTTGAAACTTTACAACTGTATCTCTAGGTGAGATTAGAGGCCATTTTTAAGTTATTACTGTGTTTATCCTTATTTTCTAAATTCTCTAGAATGAATATAATTGTTATAATAAGGAAAATAAAAAGTAAGGTATCTTTTAAAACATGCACACCGATTCATTCATTGGAAAAAATGTATTTTAACTATAAAGAGGTAAACAAATATCTAGTGAAAAAGGACTACTTAAAAACAAGAGTGCATTTACATTTTTAAGAAATTGAAAACTGAAAAGCACAAACACATCAAGTTTCTAGGGAGACAAATACAACATATTAACACTTATTTTCAAAAATTCTAATTGAACAATGAAAATTCAAGAAAGGGAAAATCGCGATTGACAGCCAAATGCAAACACATGGAGAGCAAAGGCCTAGAAATCACAGTTCCTTTAACTCTGCTACTACCTCAGTAGGGGAGGAAATTCCTCACTGAGGAGACAGTGGAATCCCATGCATAAGACAGGATACACAGTACAAACTGCGCTAGAATCGGGGGTGATTTTCTTAGAAGAATTCTAAAGTTAGAACATTGCTGAAAAACTATAAATACACTGACAGACAGATTAAAACACACAGTCATATATATTATATAGAAACATATGAAGTCTGCTCCCATGTTACATAGAAATACAAACATATTTGTTCATTTATGGGCACTGATTACTTTTTCCCAGGTAGAATATTTCAACTAAAACAAATAATCAATAATACACCCCTCTTGTCAAATCTAGTTGATAAGTTACTCTGCTATGTAATCATAATGTGCCTAAGATAGATCTAAAATAAGTGAAAAAGATCTTTGTATGGTTTCTTGAACTCTTCTCAACATTCCAAACTTAATTTTAAAATAGATCTGAGCAGTATTTCTATATTATCTTTTCCCTCGTGAAATGACCAATACAGTCTGTTGTCAAAATTCTGTCCTTACAATGATTCACGAGCACCGTATCCTCACAAAACTGCTGGACAGCAAGTCACTATCCAGACACTGTGACCAAACAAATGAAACACAAGGAAGACAGTGACCCTATTCTGGAGGGCTTACCGTCTGTGTCAACACCGGGGTTTTTATTTGATTGGTTTGATTGGGTAGCAAAATAAAATCAATCAATTATTTTCTTCTCTGAGCATTCTGTAAGTCATGACTCTTTTCAGTGTCATGAGCAGGAAAGACTTAAGCATGACTTGATTAGGTCAAATAGCAACAATCATCACCGGAGAGTGAGTAATAAAGAAGTTAACTGATAGCAATGCTTCTGCCTACATGAGACCTAAAATAAACCTACACTGATATCCGAAAGGAAAATGAGGAGATGAGGTTCCCAATGAGAAAACAAACAAACAAGAAACCAAAAAAGGAAAGACTTTTTCATTAACGATTCCAGGCAGTAGTGGAGCATGGTGGTGAAGAGCACAGATGCTGGGGACAATCATGAGGCTCTGAACTCCCACAGCACTGGGTAGCTTTGACACTCATAAGTCAGTGAAATTTTCTGCATCTCAGCCTCCTATCCATAGACTGGGGACAACAACAGCACCCGTCTCCTAGGACGGTCCTAAGAATTAAGATATTTTATATGTAAATTTTAAATAAAATACCTCAGATTTTAAATATTGCCCCAAAAGCACAAGGAAAAAAGAAAACAGAGATAAATTTGAGTTCATCAAATTTAAAACTTTGCTTCAAAGGACACCATCCAGAAAGTGAAAAAACAACACTCAGGAGAAAATATTTTCAAATAATTTATCTGATTAGGAATTTGTATCTCCAAATAAAACAGAGCTCCTACAATTCAACAAAAAAGACAACTAAATTAAAAAATGAATAAAGGATCCGAAACGGTATTTTTCAAGGAAAATATACAAATGGCCAATAAGCACAATGAAACGATGTTCAAAATCATTAGCTGTAAGGGAAATCATGTCAAAACCACTAGGAGAAACCGCTTCACACTCACTACATTAGGTTATATTTAAAAAAAGAATAACAAGAACTAATGAGGACACACAGGAATCAGAGATAGCAGCCCTTGCTGGTGAGATGTAACGCTGCGTGGCTACTTTGGAAAACAGCCTGGCAGGACCTCAGAGAGTTGAACAGTTGGTTTCTGAATGACCCAGCAATTCTGCTCTGTGGGCACACACGTAAGAGAACTGAAAACAAATGTCCACATAAAAACTCCTACAGGAATGTTCACGGTGCCATTATTCATCACAGCCAAAAAGAAGAAACAACCAAAATGCCTATCACCTGATGAATGGGTAAACAGAGGGGCCCAGCCATACAGTGGAATATTATTCAGCAATAGCAAAGCATGGAGTACTGACCCAGGCAACAACGTGGACAAACATTGAAAACGTTACTCAGTGTGAAAGAAGTCAGTCACAATAGACGGTTCCATTTACATGAATTGACTCGATTTACATGAAATGTCCAGCACAGGCAAATCCACAGAGAGAGAAGAGTGGCTCCCTGGGGCTGGGGGAGGATGGGGAAGATGGGAATGAGTGCTTATGCATACGGGGTTTCCTGTTAGGAGGATGAAAATATTCTAAGATTGACTGGGATGCACAATTCTTGGCATAGAGTAAAAACCGGTGTAAATTTTAATGGGTGAATTGTATTAAAACTGTTAAGAACAAAAGCACCTCGGGCCAGTACCTTCCCATAGTAGATGCAAATTGCTAACTTTTATTACAGGAAGAAGAAACTGCCCTCAGCATGAAAGCAGGAGATCAGCAAATGTGAGTTAACCGAAATTGGACAAGAGCAGTTCACTTGAAACAGTTGCTGAGTGTATACGAAATATTCAGAATGAAGAAAATCAGTTTGACATCAAGATGAAGCATTCTGCTTCAAATGCAGATCAAGGATTCGGCAAGCCCACCTGCTAGAAATAACCAGAGAAGAAACCTGGTTCTTAAAACAAGCACCACATCCAACAAGGAAATGGTGGTGAGGAAAGCAGTCAGCCAAAAAACTGGAACAGTTTGCTACAAATAATTTCTCCACTGAAATTTCAAAAATAAAATGAAAGTGATGCAATGCTGCACTGCCCTCACGTGAATGGGCTTCCTCCGGTGCTCGACAGTTCTGTAACCCCGAATGAGAGACTCAGGAGAATCAGCATGGCTCCTGGGAGTCCCCAGGTGACTGCCCACCAGCACGCTGACCACCATCACATCTGCCAGGGTTGAATTGCAGAGAAGAGACCAACTTCTGAAAGGCACAGGAAATGTTGGCAAGGGAAAAAATGGCTGCAGTCAGTCCTGGGACAGAGGCCCTGACAGCAGAGGCCAGAAGGCTGCAGGTGAACTGGAGTGGCCCTGGGGAAGGAAGGGACCACAAGGGAGCAGATCTCAATTCTCTTCTCTCTCTCCCTTGGGTAGGAGAGATAAAGCCTGCATCATTCTCACCTGGAACTGTGGGTTATGGCTGGCAGAAGTCGTACCGACACGGAATGATTATTCAAGACTCTGTGGGAAAAGTCCAGAAAAAGAGAAGGAGTAGGGAGCCAACTCCACGAGCCTCTCAAATGCTCCTATATTTACTGTGTATAACGAAAGGAAAAAGTCATTAACAGTTGTGTGATAGTAAGTAGGAACTTGAGGAAAGACGGGAGGAGACAGAGATTGTAGAATCCACAATGAGTACAAAGGCTTAGTGTATCTTTAGGGAAGTCATGGGGTGAGGGGAATAAGATACATTCTTTAGATATGTGAATTACAAAGCAGACCACGAGACCAGCCAGGTCCTTGTTTTGGGGATAATAGACTATCTAAAAGCACACAAGCCCAGCTTTTATAGCTGAGGGCCTGGGTCCTTGCTTTGAAATGAGCAGAGTGCTATCTAAAGCATCAACTATGCAAGCAAAGCATTGTCTCTGCTTTTTAAGGCAAGGAGACAGGAGTGAGGATGCACAGGCTCCTGCTTGCAAAGCAGTTACTAAGCACACATTTTTCTTCTGAACATTGACAGGCGGCTGGGGTCTGTTACAATTTGTTAACCTAATCTTGGGCTCCCACATGTAACCATTATGGAACCATTATGGAGGACACCCTAGGATAACAAATCCTAGCTCTGGGTCTTTTCCTGCCAGCTTCAGACACTCTAGCAGGATCTAGACACATCCCTGAATAACGATCCCACAGAACCACCCAGACTCTTAACTCCTGGCGCTTGAAACTTAATTTTAGCTCTACACAACTTAACAAAGAAAAGTTTCAGAAATAGAAGATATTACATTCTTTTATATCTCATCATATGAACTAATTTTTCTGATTGCTCTAAGCTGCTTCTAATTGGCAAAGCACCTAATTCTGCAGGTGAATTCAGTACTTTCCATTGGGCATAACTTGCCAGTTTGGGCTCGCTGAATTCTATTGGTCAAATACTGATACACTTAATTGATTTCATTGTTCATCAGTTTCAGCCGGGAGGAGAGGGAGTGTCACTCTGTTCCTCAGCCCACCCTCAACTCTTTTCTCATCAGCAACTCAGGCCTCCTGAAAATAAAACAAAGAATTTGTTTCCCTTCTACGCTTTCCACAAACCCAACAGGAAACATCAGCCTGGAGAAAGAATTCAACAAAAATGTTAAAACAAAAATCTATAAAACCTGAAGCAACTCCATCTCCGAATCATGATACACAATGACATGAAAGTAAGTGTGTCAAGCACAAAACATGCGTGAGCCTGACCACCTGATTTCTATTCTTCAAAGGAAGGAAGGTTTTCATATTTTTTATTATCACTCTTTCTCATTGCTTCTGATTAAGCCAAAAATTAGTTTATGAAATAATTAAGCACTGCAATAACAGATTTTTGTTGTATCAATTATAGAAGGCATTCAGAGGGGATAGGAAAACCCACCTTTGTAA
>NC_045731.1:21216418-21271127 GCF_009834535.1 Camelus ferus
CAGGACCCCATTTGGACAGTATGGGGGCATTGGGGATGGAGATCTGGGGAAAGGCGGGCAGCAGGTGTGGTGGGCCAGGAGGGTAGGCCCCGGAGAGTGGGCCTGCAGAAGGGTGGTTTGTCCCAGCCCACTGCCCCCACCGCAGGGCCCACCCAGGTCCTCCTGGCCCCAGGCACGCTTTCCGGTGGTACAAGCAGGAGCCCCAGCCGAAAAGTCCTCGGTGCCGGCGGGACGGGGAGGGGCGTGGCATGCGCAGACGCACAGACGCGAGGACAACAGAACCGCGGCAGAGGTGTGTGCAGCCAGGTGGGAGCCGGTTGTTTCTGGAGTAGCTCCCTGAAAATGATCACGGCCTGGAGTCTGGGCCGACGCTTACCAGTCTCCTCCGCTGGCGCAGCCTGGGAGGTGAAGGGGCGTGGATGGGGCACGGAGCCGGCGAGTGCGGTCTGAGCTGCGCAGCTGTGGAGGTGCATGGGTTAGGGGTGCTTAGTTGAGTCCCGGGCCACGAGGCCCATTAGGACCCTGAGGAGGGTCTGAGGCCACCGCCTGGTTCGTGGTGCTGTCACCTCTCCTTAGTAATCCCTGAACCCCGCGTCTTCCCTGACTCTTATTCCCGGGTTTGGGAAAGCGGGTGTGGACCCGGAACATCTCTAACAGGCCCTCAGACCATGGCCTGCTCCCTGGAGGCGGGTGCGGTGCAGTCAGTGGGCGGCAGCTGAGAGGAGGGGTGCCTGTCCTCAGGGGAAGCAGGTGGACTTGCTCCCATCTCCTCCAGGGCCTGTTCTCGGGGCAGCCTCTGCTGCCCCGGGTTCGGAGACACATATTAATGCCAGCCCGCTCCTGGGAGGAGGGTGCAGTGCTGTGTAGGGCAGCGTCAACAGCGGGCAAGGACTTGTGGAGGACCGGGCTCTAGCCCAGGGTAACTCACTCTCCTTTCTTCTCTTGCTTCCTCAGGTGGTGGCAGTAGCTGCTTTTCCAGTATAGGTTATTACCAGATATTGAATGTAAGTTTCTATGCTATAGAGAACATTTTTTAAAATCTATTTTCATATATAGTGGCTAACATTTGTAAGTCTCAAACTCCTAAATTTATCCCTTCCCACCCCCTTTCCCTGGTAACCATGAGATTGTTAACTATGTGTACGAATCTGTTTCTGTATTGTAGATGAATTCATAGTGACCTTGTTTCTTTCTTCTTTTTCTTTAAGATTCCACATGATATCATGTGGAGTGATATCATGTGGTATTTTTCTTTCCCCTTTTGGTTTGCTTCACTTAGAATGATATTCTCTGGGTCCATCCACCTTGCTGCAAATAGCATTATTTCATCCTTTTTAATGGCAGAGTAGTATTCCAATGCATAAATATACCACAATTTCTTTATCCTGTCATCTGTTGCTACATTATAGGATGCTTCTATGTCTTGCCTATAGTATATAGTGGTGCTGTGAATATTAGGATACAGGTCCCTTTTCAAATTGGAGTTCCCTCTGGATATATACCCAGAAGTGGGATTGCTGATTCATAGGGTAAGTCTATTTTTAGTTTTTTGAGGCATTTCCATACTGTTTTCCATAATGGCTATACCAAACTGCATTTCCCAGTGACAGTGTAGGAGGCTTCCTTTTTCTCCACAAACTCTCCAGCATTTCTCATTCATGATGGCCATTCTGACTGGTGTGAGGTTATACCTCATTGTAGTGTTGATTTGCATTTCTCTGATAATGAGAAGTATTGAGCATTTTTTCATGTGCCCATTGGCCTTATGTCTTCATTGGAGAAATGCTTGTTTATATCTTCTGCCCATTTTTGGATTGGGTTGCTTGTTTTGTGTTATGAACTTGTGTGAGCTGAGTATATACTCAGGAAATTAGGCCTTTGTCAGTCGCATCATTGGCAAATATTTTCTCCCATCCCGTAGGTTGCCGTTTTGTTTGCTTAAGGATTCACTTGCTGTGCAAAAGCCTGTAAGTTCAGTTGGGCCCCGTTTGTTTATTTTCTGCTTTTATTTGCATTGCTTGAGTAGACTGCCCTAGGAGAACATTGCTGAGAAGTATGTGAGAGAATGGTTTGCTTATGTTTTCTTCTAAGAAGCTTGTAGTGTCTTGTCTTATATTTAAGTCTTTAAGCCATTTTGAATTTGTTTTTGTGTGTGGTGTGGGGGAGTGTCCTAACATCATTGATTTGCATGCAGCTGTCCAGTTTTCCCTGCACCATTTGCAGAAGATACTGTCTTTACTGCAGCATGTGTGCTTGCCTCCTGTGTTGAAGACTAATTTACTGTAGGTCTGTGTTTATTTCTCGGCTCTGTGTTCTCTTCCATTGATCTATATGTCTGGTTTCATGCCAGTACCACACTGTTTTGATTATTGTATCTCTATAGATTCATCTGAAGTTGTGGAAGGTCATTCCTCCAGCTTTATTCTTTTTCTTTAATATTGATTTGGCAATTTTTGGTCTTTATGAGTCCATAGGAATTTTAGGATTATTTGTTCTAGTTCTGTGAAAAATGTCCTGGGTAACTTGATAGGGATTGCATGAAATCTGTTGATTGCCTTGAACAGTATGGCCATTTTAACAATATTGATTCTTCCAATCCAAGAGCATAGTATTTCTTTCCATTTCTTTAAGTCATCTTTAATTTCTTTAATCAGTATTTTGTAGTTCTCCATGCATAAGTCTTTCACCTGCTTGGTCAGATTTATTCGTAAGTATTTTATCATTTATTGGTTGTGATTTTAAAGGGGATTGTTTCTTTACTTTCTTTTCTTACTATCTCATTGTTAGTGTTAAAAAATGCAACTGATTTGTGCATGTTAATGTTGTATCCTGCCACCTTGCTACATGTTTTTGTAGTTCTTCTCTGTCCTTCTTTCATACTCTTCCCTTATGGGTAGCTGATTTTCTTTATTGTTACATTTGTGCTTCTCACTTGTTTTTGCATATCTAATGTAGGTTTTTGATTTATGGAGACCATGAGGTTCATATAAGTTGCTTTGTTACAATATCTGATTGTTTTAAAGTGATTGTCATTTAAGGTTATATAAGTTCAAAAAAGATCTGCTCTTTTACTCCCTCTCCATGCCTTTTTTGATTGTATTTTTTACATCTTCATATGCATCCTGTAAGTGTTTATTGTAAGTATAGTTTTTACAAATTTTGTCTTTTAGTCTTTGTAGTAGCTTAAGTGTTTGACTCACAGCCATTGCTCCATTTTTGCCTTTAAAGTGGGATTTCCCCCTTCACATAAGTTCTTACTTCTTGTTCTTTTTCATATAATGAAAACATTTTAATACTTCTTGTAACGTCAGTTTAGGAATGATGAACTCTTAGTTTTTGCTCATCTGAGATGCTTTTTAATTCTCTTTCAATTCTGATTAATAACTTTGCTGAGTAGTTGGCCTAGATTCCAGGTTTTTTACTTTGAGTACTTTAAATATATCATGGCTGTCCCTTCTGGCCTGCAGTGACTCTGCTGAAAGCCAGCTGATAGGCTTCCACTATTTGCCTCTTCTCATGACTACAGTGAAACCACAACTGACTGCTAAACAAGCATAAAAAAATAAAAGACTGGATCCTAGCAAAAGAAGATCTTCAGTGGAAACACAGCGACGGAACCACAGCAGGATGGTAGGAGGGGCATTCTCATGATATAGGTGGACCCCATATCCCTCACTGTGGACAACTCACAAGGTGAAGAATAAGTCACAATGAACCTCCAACAGGAGTGGGAATTATAAGCCCAGCATCAGGCTCCCCAGCCTAGGGTTCTGGCATTGGGAGGAGTAGGGGACCCCAGGACAACTGTTTTATTTTTTTAATATTCTTTTTATTTTATTTTTATATTGAGTTATACTCAGTTTACAATGTTGTGTCAATTTCAAGTGTAGAGCACAATTTTTCAATCATACGCTTATTCATTGTCACATCCTTTTCCACCATGAGCTACCACAAGATCTTGTATATATTTCCATGTGGTATGCAGTATAAATTTGTTTATCTATTCTATATATTCTTGTCAGTATGTACAAAATTTGAACTCCCAGTCTGTACCTTCCCACCCTCCTCTCCCCTGGCAATGACAAGTTTGTATTCTATGTCTGTGAGTCTGTTTCTGTTTTACATTTAAGTTTATTTGTTTTTTGCTTTTTTAAGATTCCAAATACGAGCAACATATGGTATTTTTCTTTCTCTTTCTGGCTTACTTCATTTAGAATGACATTATCCAGGGACATCCATGTTGCTGCAAATGGCATTATATTGTAATTTTCATGTCTGAATAGTACCCCATTGTATAGGCATATCACATCTTTGTCCGCTCATCTTCCTTTGGACATTTATGCTGTTTCCATGTCTTGGCTATTGTAAAGAGTGCTGCTGTGAACATTGGGGTGCAGGTGTCTTTTTGATGTCAGGTTCCTTCTGGATATATACCCAAGAATGGGATTCCTGGGTCATATGGTAAGTCAGTTCCTAGTCTTTTGAGAAATCTCCATACTGTTTTCCACAGTGGCTGCACCAAACTGTATTCCCACCAGAAGTGTAAGAGGGTTCCTTTTTCTCCACAGACTCTCCAGCATTTGTCATTTGTGGACTTTTGAATGATAGCCATACTGACTGGTGTGAGGTGATACCTCACTGCAGTTTTGATTTGCAAATCTCTGATAATTAGTGACATTGAGCATTTTTTCATGTGCCTATTGATCATTTCTATTTCTTCTTTGGAGAATTGCTTAAGTCTTCTGCCCATTTTTGGGTGGGATTGTTTGTTTTTTTTCATATTAAGTCATATGAGCTGCTTATATGTTCTGGAGATCAAGCCTTTGTCAGTTTCATCTTTTGCAAAACTTTTCTCCCATTCTGTAGGTTGTTGTTTTGTTTTGCTTATGGTTTCCCTTGCTGTGCAAGAGCTTGTAAGTTTACTTAGGTCCCATTTGTTTATTCTTGTTTTATTTCTATTGCTTGGGTAGACTGCCCTAGGAGAACATTTTGAGATGTATGAGAGATAATGCTTTGCCTAGGTTTTCTTCTAGGAGGTTTACTGTATCTTGTCTTATGTTTAAGTCTTTGATCCATTTTGAGTTTATTTTTGTGTATGGTGTAAGGGAGTGTTCTAGCTTCAGTGATTTACATGCTGTTGTCCAGTTTCCCCAGCACCATTTGCTGAAGAGCCTGTCTTTGTTTCATTATATGTTCTTGCCTCCTTTGTCAAAGATTAGTTAATGAAAAGTTTGTGGGTTCATTTCTGGGCTCTCTATTCTGTTCCATTGGTTCATATGTCTGTTTTTGTACCAATATCATGCTGTCTTGATTACTGTAACTGTATAGTATTGTCTGAAATCTGGGAGAGTTATTTCTCCAGCTTCTTTCTTTTTCTTCAGTAATGCTTTGTCAATTCTAGGTCTTTTGTGCTTCCATATAAATTTTATTATGATTTGTTAGACTTCTGTGAAATATGTCCTGTGTAATTTGATAGGGATTACATTAGATCTGTAGATTGCTTTGAGCAGGGTGACCATTTTAACAATATTGATTCTTCTACTCCACAAGCATGGGATATTTTTTCCATTTTTTTAAGTCTTCTTTAATTTCCTTAATCAGTGTTTGTATAGTTTTCCATGTATAAGTCTTTCACCTCCTTAGTTAGATTTACTCCTGATAGTTTATTACTTTGGGTGCCATTTTAAAGAGAATTGTTTCTTTACTTTCTTTTTCTGTTTACTCACCATTAGTGTAAAGAAATGCAACTGATTTTTGAATGTTAATCTTTTAACCTGCTACCTTGCTGAATTCTTTGATTATTTCTAGTTGTTTTTGTGTGGACCTTTTAGGGTTTTCTATATGTGGTATCATGTCATATGCATATAGTGGTAATTTTACCTCTTCTTTTCCAGTCTGGGTCCCTTTTATTTCTCTCTCTTGCCTGATTGCTGTGGCTAGGACTTCCAAGACTATATTGAATAGGAGTGGTGATAGTGGCCAGCCTTGTCTTGTCCCAGATTTTAGTGGGAAGATTTTGAGCTTTTCACCGTTGAGTACTATGGTGGCTGTAGCTTTTATTATGTTGAGATATGTTCCCTCTATACCCACAATGGTGAGAGTTTTTATCATAAATAGGTGTTGAATTTTATCAAAAGCTTTTTCTGCATCTATTGAGAAGATCATTTTTTTTCCCTTTCTTTTGTTGATGTGAGTATTACATTGATTGATTTGCATATGCTGAACCATCCTTGTGTCCCTGGGATGAACCCCACTTGATCATGATGTGTACTCTTTTTAATGTGCTGTTGGATTCTATTTGCTAGTATTTTGGTATGGATTTTTGCATCTATGTTAATCAGTGATAATGGTCTGTAATTTTATTTTTTTTTGGTGGTGGCATTGCCTGGTTTTGGTATCAGGGTGATGGTGGCTTTATAGAATGAGTTTGGGAATACTCCCTCTTGTTCAGTCTTCTGAAAGAGTTTGAGAGGGACTGGTATTAGTTCCTCTTTTTATGTTTGGTAGAATTCCATTGTGAAGCTGTCCGGTCCTGGACATTTATATGTAGGGAGGTTTTTTATTGCTAATTCAATTTCATTTCTAGTGATCAGTTTGTTCAAGTGGTTAGTCTCTTTTGATTCAATCTTGGTGGACAATATGTTTCCAGAAACTTGTCCATCTCCTGTAGGTTATCCATTTTGGTTCCATACAGTTTTTCATAATATTCTCATATGATACTCTGTATTTCCATGTTTATTGGTTGTAATTTCTCCATTTTCCTTTCTTATTTTGCTTATTTGTGCTCTCTTTTTTCTTCTTTGTGAGTTTGGCCAGAGGTTTGTCGATTTTATTTACTCTTTCAAAAAACCAGCCTTTGGTTTGATTGATTTTTTTCTATTTTTTAATCTCTATTTTATTTATTTCTCCCTGAGTTTTATTATTTCCTTCCTTCTGCTGACTTTTGGGTGTTTTTGGTCTTCTTTTTCTAGTCCTTTTAGCTGGTGGATTATATTGTTTATTTGAGATTGTTCTTCTTTTTTAAGGAAGGCCTGTATTGCTGTAAATTTCCCTCTTAGCATTGACATTGCTGCGTCCCATAAGTTTTGTGTGGTTGTGTTTTCATTTTCATTTGTCTCAAGGTATTTTTTAATTTCAACTTTGATTTCCTCAGTGATCCATTGGTTTTTTAATAGCATGTTGTTTAATTTCCATGCTTTCCTCTTTTTCTTCTTTGTTTCTCTGTAGTTGATTTATAGTTTCAATGGCATTGTGGTCAGTAAAGATGCTTGAGATAATTTCTTAAAATCGTTGAGGCTTCTTTTGTGCCCAAGTACATGATGAATCCTAGAAAATGTTCCATGTGAACTTGAAAAGAATGTATATCCTATTTTTGGGGAGTGCAATACTCTGAAAATACCCACCAAATCTAATTTTTCTATTGTATCATTTAATTTCTCTGTTGCCTTCTTTATTTTCTGTCTGGAAGATCTGTCTAGTGATGTTAATGTGGTGTTAAAATATTCCAACAATGATTGTATTCCCATCAATTTCCTCCTTTATCTCTGTTAGTAGTTGTTTTACGTACTTAGGTACTCCTATGTTGGGTGCGTATATATTAATGATTGTAATATCCTCATCTTGTATTACTCCTTTAATCATTATAATATGTCCTTTTTATCTTTCTTTATGGCCTTTGTTTTAAAGTCTATTTTGTCTGAAATCAGTACTGCAACACCTGCTTTTTTTGGCTTTTCCATTTGCATGGAATATCCTTTCCATCCTTTCACTCTCAATCTATATGTGTCCTTCTCCCAAAAGTGTGTCTCTTATATGCAGCATATTGAAGGTTCTTGCTTTATTATCCAGTCTGCCACTCTACGTCTTTTGACTGGAGCATTTAGTCCATTAACATTTACAGTAATTAATGATAGATGAGTATTTATTGCCATTTTGAACTTATTTTTGCATTTGATTTGGCATTTTCTCTTTGTTCCTTTCTTCTTCCTTTTGTGATTTGGTAAGTTTCCTGTGTATTATCTTGGATTTCATTTAGTTTGTTTGACTCACTTGTAAGCTTTTGGCTTGTGGTTACCCTTTTTTGTAAGTCTATTAACCTATTACTGTAAATGTTTGTACTAAACAGATAGTAATATTAGGTCAAACCCATCCTACCGAGAACACATTTTTTTTTTAAAGAAGAAAGAAAAACAAAATACTGTATGTTTTCTTGCTTCCCTCTCCCACTCTTAATGATTTAGATGTCTTCTTTTACAATTTTGTATTTATTCTATTTGTAATTCATGGCAGTCATCTCCTTTCCAGTTCTGAGTTTCTCATTTTTGTAGCATCCTGCTTCTTTCCTATTTAGAGTAGACCTGTCAATATTTCTTTTAGCATGGGTTTAGTGTTGTTAAACTCTTAGTTTTTGCTCATCTGTGAAGTTCTTTATCTCTCCTTCTATTCTAAAGGATAGCCTTGCTGGATAGAGTATCCTAGGCTGCATATTTTTTCATTCAGGAATTTGAATATATCTTGCCACTCCCTTCTGGCCTGTAGTGTTTGTGTAGAGAAATCAACTGAGAGCCTTATGGAGGTTCCCTTATAACTCACATTTGTTTTTTCTCTTGCTGCCTTTAGGATCATTTCTTTATCCTTGACTCTGGCCATCTTGATTAGGATGTGTCTTGGTGTGAGTCTGTTTGGGTTCTTCCTGTTTGGGACCCTCTGAGCCTCCTGTACTTAGATATCTGATTCCTTCTTTAGGTTTGGGAAGTTTTCAGTCATGATTTCTTCAAATACCTTTTCAATCCCGTTTGTTCTTTCTTCCCCTTCTGGAAACTCTATTATGCATAGATTAGCATGCTTTGTATTATCCCATATGTCCCTTTATTGTTTCCATTGTTTTTTATTTGTTTTTCTCTCAGCTGTTCTGATTGGGTGGTTTCTGTTGTCCTGTCTTCTAGGTCACTTATTCATTCCTCTGCATTATCTAGCCTGCTATGTACAGCTTTTAGATCACTTCTCATTTCAGCCAATGAGTTTACCAAATATACTTGGTTCTCTTTATAGTTTCTATTACGTTTTTGACATATTTTATATCTCTAAACACTATCTCTTTTAGTTCCTTCAGTACTTTGATCACTTCTTTCTTTGAAATCTTGATCTAGTAGGCCATCAATGTCTATTTCCTTGATTGTGCTTTCAGGGGATTTCTCTTGCTCTTTTAATTGGGAGTGGTTCCTCTGCTTCTTCATATTGCTCATACCTCTCTGGCACTGTGACTTAAGGAGTATCAGTTATCTATTGTGGTCCTTAAGGAGTGTATTTATTTATCTACCTAAAGCCTATGCAGGAATAAAACAGATTTTTTCACTTCTTTGTCTTTCGAAGAAGGTGATGTTCTGTCTGCATTCAGCAGGTGCTCTGGTTGGCTGAGTGGGTCCTGTAGATGTGAGTTTTGGTGTATTTGTTGGAGAGAGTGAGCTACGAGCATTCTTCCACTCCTCCATCTTGCTTCTAAACTCCAATATCATGTGTTTTTATAGCGAGAGGTATTACAGTGTTGAAAGCAGGGCTTGGTTCAGTTAAAAATGAGCTGAGGGCATGAGGGATGAGACATCCTCCATCCTCTCCCCTCCTAGGGTGAAACATATGACTGTCAATTTTGAAAAGATAGTCACAGTCCCTAACTAGCCCAGCTCAACTAGTGTATGTTAACAGGAGCAGCACCACCAGAGGCATTGGAGACCCAAGAATATTGCAGTCTTAAAGATCTCTTGGAAAATTTTTGTTCGGTTTTGGTTTTTTGTTTTTCTTAAAATGTGGGGCATACTACTAGTATAGAGGGAAAAATAGTTGTCAGGAAATGTTTTTTTCATATAACAGTTTCATTGCAATTTTGTTCACACACCATGAAGTCCACCCATTTAAATGGTACAATTTGGCGGCTTTTAGCATATTCACAGTGGTGCAACCATCATTATTCCAGAATGTTTTCATTGCTTCAAAAAGAGCTGTGGAAATGAATGACCCATCCAACCCTCCCCAGTTCTAAAGAAGTTTCTTGGCTGTTCCTGAGCATATATTAACTTGTTACATTCCATGAAAAATCTGGGGGGAATTCTAATCAGAATTGCATTGAATCTATATATTAGAATGGGGAGAATTAATGTCTTTATGACATAAACTTTTTCTATCCATGAGTATATCTGGGACCCTATCTTTTTATCTCTGTAGAGCGTGGCCCATGGGAAGTCCTTACTAATTGTTGGGTCTGTGAATGATGAGATTATATACATCATTAGTTGTGACTGTAGCCTTTCACAGAAGAGAAAACTAACCTCAGTGAAGCCAAGTGCCTCCCTGATGGTCAGAAAGAGTGACAGCCAGTGCTGGAGTGATCCAGTGGACTTGGTGCTTGCAACCAGTGTTCTCTCCCTCCTACAGCTAAGGAGATTACAGAGTTCTTTTAATTTTTTTAATGGTGTTGCTTTTATTTTTATTTATTTATTTGTTTCTTAAATTCTTATTTTTTATTGAAGTGTAGTCAATTTACAATGTTTGTTTCAGGAGTACAGCAGTGATTCAGTTATATTTATGCATATGTACACATATAATTTTCAGAGTGTTTTTAGTACAACTCATTACAAGAAATTGAATATAGTTCCCTGTGTTATACAGTAGGTCCTTGTCATTTATTTATTTTATATATAGTTATGTGTATCTGTTAATCCTAAACTCCTAATCTGTCCCTCCCCCCTTTCCCACCTGCTGACCACAGTTTGCTATGTCCATGAGTATTTCTAGCAGCATCCTTTTTGCTAGTAATATATGCTGGTTGGCTGCCTTCACTTTCATTAATTCCAACTTATCTGTAGGTGTTTTTCTTCTGGTGGGCCTGCATTTGGTTTGCACATGTGTTCATAGAGATCTGTATTTGGGAGAACTCCAGGCCTCGTGTAGTGCCTGGCACGGAGCTCCCGCTGAGCTCATGCTTCAACTGGGAAAAAACATAGTAAAGTTTGGAATTTCCAGTACGATTTAGACTTCTGGGTTTCTGTAACCTATGCTTATCCCACCTTAATGTTGGCTGCACCTGTAGTGGATCATTTGATGGAACTTCATGGTATGGCAGTGTAGAGACAGGGCTTCCTTTTTTCTAACACTCATTCTCCTGGGCCTCCCAGATCCTCCCCCAGCAGCGCTCAGGGCTGGCTTGGTGCTGCACTGAGGCAATATTTGTTAATAAGTCCCTTTCCTCATCTCTTCTGAGACTCCATTTCCTTCTCTGCACAGTGAGAGCTTGGACTAGATAAGTGCTTTTTGGTTTCTTTTAAACCCATGTCTCCTTTGGAGAAACCAAGAACTCAAATCCCTCCCCCACCCTAACTCTTCAGATTTTGATACGTCCTCCAAGGGGTGACACAGCTATTTGTGGAAAGTTGATATGATTTTGGTTCTTTCCAAGTGGTGCAGAAAAGACTTCAGAGATTTATTTCAGGGAGGGTGCAGGAGAGGGTCAGTATGTCAAACTTATTGGTATAAGCGCTGGAGCAGGGGCTTTGGTTTAAATACAGCCTCCGAATTGGCCTCTCTCTAATCTTGCACAATGTGATAAACCTCTCTTTTCCTCCGTTTCTTCATGTGTCAAGTTGGAATGTTATTATTTTAGGGTTTTCATGAAACAATATACACAGAAGTCATTAGTTTCTCAGTAGAAACATGACCTGTTAGGGAGTCAGGGATTTCTTTAAAAAAAAAAAAAACCTTGTCCATAGCATGCTGTCGATGTGTATTTTGAAGTTCCTGGAGGGTGAGGGTTGAGTCTAAAGTCCATCATGGGACAGGTGGCGCCTGGGTCTGTGTGCCCCAGATTGCCCCCTCCTCCCCAGTCCTCTTCCTCTCAGTCCAGGATGAAGTTCCTGCCATTAAAATTACACAGAGTTCTTGTGGATATGGCTTTTAATTTTATTGTTTCACTGGGGAGGGCTGCTGTCATGATTTCCGTGGTCAGGTTTTGGTGACCTGAAGGCTATGCAATTGGGGGTTCGTATTTAAGAAAAAGAAAACAAAGTTACAAATACAAAATTAGACCTAGGGTGGTGGCAGGGGCTCTTGGAAGTGGGGACAATTATCTCTGTTAGCTTCAGGTGCAGTGGCCTCTGGCCATGAGGACCCATCCTTGTGCTCTGGAGTTGGAGGGACCAGTAGGTTCAGTGGGAATGTTTACTGAGTGTATATCATAGGCTGCGCATTGTCCTATTTGTACTGTGTGTTCCTTATTTAAGACAGTGAGCTCATTTAATCTCAATAGCCTCTTTAAAAAATTAGACTTTTTATCTTGAGATGTAATGAAGATTCCCATGCAGTTGTAAGAGCTGATACGGAGACAGCCTATGTACTCTTTGCCCAATTTTCCTTAATGTTTCCATCTTGCAAGGTTGGGGTACAATTCATTATTGACTCACTAACCCTTTGAGGTTTGTGTTATTACTCCCATTTCTATTCGTGATTAAAGTGGGGTTTAGAGAAGCACACAGGCCTTCCCAGGTCACCCACATGGTTAGTGTAGAGTCGGGAGGGAAACGGGCTTGGGATTTCCAGACAGTACCATTATGATTGTGGCAGGGAGCAGCATTCACTTGCTTGTTTATTCATTCATTCAACAAACATTTATTGAGTACACTCTGTGGGTCAGATGCTTTCATACGGTTATCTAATTCTTCAGCAGTACTGAGAATCAGCTAACGTTTTCTTTTTTCATCTGTGAAAATTAACTCTCAGAGGTCATAAAACCTCCCAAAGGAAATACAGCTCATAAAGGAGGGATTAGTAAATTTGTACATCCCCCCTTTTATGCAGGTGGTAACCTAGGCATTTTGCATTTGCAATCTGCCTTGATCTAGATATATTCTTGTAAGGCAAGGTTTGTTTTTTGTTTTGTTTTGTTTTGTTTTTAATTGAAGTATAGTCAAGTTTAGAATGTTGTGTTAATTGCAATGTTTTTTCTTTTTAATTTTTAATTAATTTTTATGGGGTAATTAAGTTTATTTTTTGTTTCATTTTTTTATTGGAGATACTTGGGATTGAACCCAGGACCTCGTGCATGCTAAGTATGTGCTCTACCCCTGAACTGTACCCTCCTCCCCAGGGCGAGTTTTCTTATCCATTATTTTGCAGCATAGGAGTTCAAGTAAATTGGAGTTGAAATCCAGATCTTTCGATCCCACTGTGGTTCTTTTCATTATATTCTGCTGAGGGGTGTGGAAGCAGTTCCTTTGTTCATTCATTTATTCAGCATTTTTGAGCATCAGGGCCTGGCTAGATGTTGGAAACAGAAAACAAGAAATGACCCTTTTCTGCAGGGGCTGGAAGCCTAGACCAAGAGCAGGAAGGATAATGTGATCCTAGCTATGGTAGCCATGTGCAGACTCTGAGGACAGACTGCACCCCCAGGTTTGCTTGGGCTTCCCTTGCCTTCTGGCTGGTACACACAGGTCACCGCATCCCAGAGGGGCCTGCAGCCCACAGCATAGCGTGTACCTCAGTCTCCTCTCCCCTCTTGGCAGAGCCTGCAACATGAGCATTGCTGACTACGTGCAGTGTGCTGAGGACCACCAGACTCTCCCCATGGTGGTCCAGCACGTGGGGATTATCTTGGAGGAGAATCTCTTATGCATCTATAAACAGATATCCTCAGTGAGCCAGGTCAGGCTGTGCGGCTTCCAGCAGTCATTCTGTATCCACTACAGGTACCACTACCCACACAAGAACGAGTGGGTAGACTTCAAGACCCACCGAAGGGTCATGGGCCTCGTCACCATCACTGACCGCTTGGCCAAGGACTGGCTGCAGATCGAGGAGCTCCCTGTGCAGAGGAGATGTGTGGCAACACGCAGGACGATTCGTGGCTCTTCGTCTTTGTGCTGAAGGGCGAGCTCGCCGAGCAGCTGCGCACTGATGTGGCCTTGTACCCCAGCTACGAGGACTGTGGGATGGTGGAGAAGAGGATCAAGGACTTCATCGAGTCGCTCTTCATCGTGCTCGAGTCCGAGCACCTGGACAGGGCCACCAACAATTTTGGGGACAAGATCCCCCTCCTCTGCATCCCATTTGAGAAGAAGGACTTGGTGGGACTGGACACAGACAGCAGGTAAGCCTACGTGGAGTCCCGGCCGCCCTGGCTGTGTGCCTGGGTTGCTTTCCTACATCCAGAAAGGGATCAGCAAGAAGGGGAGCTGTCTTGCAGCCAAGGGGGGAGGGAGATGCAGCCTGACGGTTTTCATAGTTTTAAAAATGAATTCATCTTTAGTTCAGAGAGATCCATTTAGGGTTAGTTTGGATACTTACTCCCCCTTTCCAACCAAGACCCCTGGTGGGACCCCTGGAGTTGCTGTCCAATAGGGTAGCCACAGCCAAAGAGGCTGGGAGTGCTGGGGAGGAGGCTGGTCTAAGCTGAGATGTGCAGAAGGTCAAATGGACATCAGACACTGAGACTTGTCTAGAAAAAAGAATGTAAACTATCTTGATAATTTCTATATTTACTACATGTCAAAATGATAGTATAATACATATTACATTAAATTAGATCTGTTCTTAGAATCACTTTAAAGTATTTGTTTTTCTACTTTTTTAAATGTGGCAACTGGAAAACTTTCTTTGTGTGACTCTCATTGCATTCCCGTTGTCCTGGGACAGTCTCGTCCATTTGATGTATAGGTGAGGGGCTGAATCCCGAGACGCAGCAGATCGAGGCACTAGCTGAGCTGGGGGTGGAGCCCGTGTCTCCTGCCTCCCAGGCTGTTCTTCCTGCCCGACAGCCAGCATGCCAGGTAGGACATCAGAAACACCGCCAGGGATTTCCGAAGGAGCTCCTTACTCAGGGGAAGGCGTGTCACGGAGTATGGGACAGAGTATGGAAAAGTTCGTTCTCACTTTGTCCCTGTGATTAGGTCAGTGGCCCCACTTTGCCCCGGAATTGCAGACGAGCTCTTCTGGGCCATCTGCCCCCTCCGCCACCCTCTGCTCTGCTTCCCTGTGTGGCCATCGTGCCGTCCCTCGGGCAGAAGAGGGCGAGATGCCTTTGCTGAGAGGTGGTCCCCCTTTGCTGGGGAGAGCGAGGGAAGCTGTGTCCTCCGGCCTCGGGCCTCGGGCCCTGAGTCTGCTCTCCCCTGCGCTGGAGAGCACGCAAGCGGTCTCATAGGTGACAGTTGGTGGTCCTTGCACATCCTACCGGGCCCGCTGTAGAGTCGAGGCTCCGTAATTCTTGGACTTATCCAAGGTCAGACCATACTTTCTGGGTTTTGGTAAGTTGGAGGAGAAGACACCAGAGAATTGACAAAAAGAAAGTCCCGGCCAGCCCTGCGAGTGAAAGGCACAGGGGACCCGAGTCCCACCTGCGTGTGGTGCCTGGCGGGCTCTGGATGAATTTTCAGTTCCTCCCCGGACATGCCTCTATGGCTTAAGGAAATGGCGAGACATGTTGTGGCCATGATGTGTACTTGTCCTCGCAGGGCTCTGTGATCTACACACCTAACTCCCCTTCTGCTCCTTGGGGATGAGGTGTCACTTTTAGGGTCCTGGGCACTGCTGAGGGCACAGCTGCCAGCACCAGGCCACTACCAGGCTGGCTCTGTCCACCTCACCTGTCACCTCCTGCTGAGCCCCCAGGCGTTAGGTGAGAGAGGTACATCGGTGATGCACTAAGGTGGGGCTGCACGTGCGCACAGCGCTGCAGCATCAGCAGGGACCACCTTCTCCCCCTGGACAGACTGGTGGGTGAGCGGTGGAAGCCTGGAGCCCTGCTCCAGCCCCCTGGCCAGTGCCTCCTCTTTTGTCATAGGAGGCACTGGTGACATTTTTGCTCAGCAACTGCTTGGCTATGAGTCTGCGGACCCACCGGAAATTGCCAGCTTGTTTTTGCCTTTTGAAGTCTGTCCTCGGGATTTGGCGGAGGAGCTAGTTTCAGGACAGTGTGCTTAGTGCATAGTGATTGACACTGTCACCATTGTTTACCCAGAACCTCGTCTACCAGGCACAGCTCTGGGCATCAAAATACAGCAGCGCATTAAACCTCCCTCCTGTTGGATCTGTCTGTTCTGGTACCAGAAGCGCTCGGCCAGCATCTGAACGTCAGTGAGATAACGCAGCCAGTGAGCTCCAGTCAAACACGTTCTCCTCCCATCACTTTTACTCCACTGTTGCTTTTATTCCATAGTCACCCAACTTTTAAAACAATGCTTTGTTGCAGGAGCAGAGCCTAATTCTCTCCTGCTACTCTTGGTGGGAGTGAGCAAAACTGTCAAGCCTGAAATGCGACCAAGTATTGTAGATCAAAAGCTGTCTAGGTGCATGTAGGCGGAGTTTTGGTTTGGGGCGCTGACGACGTTGGGGTCCCCATGGCAGTGACGCTCCCCTCAGGCCCCTGGCTTCCCCGGAGCAGGAGGTGAGGGTGGGTCTCACTCTCCCCGCGTCTCTAGCCTCATCACACTCACGTAAATTCTTATATTCATGCTGTCAAAATTATTTTGGTTGTTGTGTATTTCTAACTTTTGCTTGTTCATCTCTTCCTTTTTCTCTCGTACCACCCTGTGAGCATGCTGTTGGGTCTGAAAAGGTGGGTTGTGCACACCCTGCATCGGAAATACCTATATTTCACTTCGTGCTGCCTCCATCGCTTTAAAAAGCAAAAACTTAACAGCTGCCTTGATCCACTTATTATCCTAGTCATCCTATTATTTTCTAATGTTTTGGAATTTTTGCTTTGTTAACACATCACGCACTGGTGTTTGATACCTGTTAAAATCCTTGCTTGGAAGAGCCTGTTTGGTCCTCCTTATATTGGTGACAAATGAGCCATTATTAATTTTGCTTGTTTGTTTGTTTTGAGGAAGTGAGATGCGAATTGATTTAGGTGGCTTCTGAGGGAAGTTTTTCATGGGTATTTTCACTTGGAAAGTCAAAGCATGCAGTACCTTGCTTGATTCTGGCTTTTACTCGCACGCGGTTCCTGGCCGTCGCTGTGTAACGAATCTGACGGGGCTTCCTGGCCGGCGGTCACTGGGGAGGACGTGGCCGGCTGGGGGGGGTGAGCAGCCCACAAGGGGCGCTGTTGGAGAAAGCAGTTTCCTTTTGCTTTTGCCTTCCCATGCCATTTATTTTACTTTGCCTTCATAAAGGAGCAGAAGTGGGTCTAAAATCCATGTCACTCTTTTGTTCCCTTTATGACACTGGTTTCTCTGAGAATCAGGAAAATGTGGCCTTCTGCTAAGGAGCTGGCTCACTTGGATCTGGTGGACACAGGGACTGCTAACGGGGACCGTAGCTTCCTCTCTGCTTCAGCCAGTGGGCATTCAGAGCCGGGTCTGTGGTTTGCTTCAGCAGCTGTGCAGGCCTCCCTGCACCGGCCTTTACTTTTAACCCATGTTGGCAGTAAATAGCTGACTCTGTGTCTGTTGCAGCTGACGTCCACCACTGACGGCCGTGTCGTTAGTTTGCGGTAGTGAGACTCCAACACCCCAGTCAGCCGTGAAGGGAGATGCTTTGACCGACCTAGGACCTTGGATTCTCACCCCCACCCTGGTTCATCTCACCCGGGGGAAGGGTTTGGCCACCACCGTCATGCTGGCCATGAGGCCTTGTTTCTCCTTTCATGCTCTGGTCCAAATGTGGACACTTCATCCTTCACTGACTTGGTCTCGCTTGAGACAGGCCAGACTTTCTGAAAGAGTCCATCACATTCTCGGGGGGAACAGAACAGAAGTAAGTGTCGCAAGTAGAAGGAGTCTAGGCTGTCCGGTTGGCAAATGCAGGCTGGGATCTGTGATGGCTGGGCTGTGCCCTGGACACAGGCCTTTCCCGTGGCTCCCGAGAGCCCAGGGGTCAGAGTGAGAACAGCCTTGCCTGGGTTCCTCCATCCTCATCTGCTCACTGGCAAGTGTGTCTGCTAATTAGGAGCTCCCCCAGACCTCGGGTCCTTCAAAGTTCAGACCACGGGAGAACCTTGAGTCCCTTCTCCTGGGCCTCCTTGTGAGAATCCAGTGCCTTCTGAGGTGACCGGCGGCAGGAGATGCCTCCCCCTCCAGGGAGCACCCTTCGGAGGACTGTGACTCAGTGCACCTTGCTGTGAGCTTGTGGGGTTCCGGCCGCGGTCTCTGCAGAACCACACTTGAGATGGGCTTAGCGATGGAAATGACAGGACCGATTCCAGGGCAGGGCTGGGGGAGGGAACAGGGGAAATTGAATGTGACCTCAAACACCTAGGTGGGTGCTGGGTCTGTTACTAAAATGGGGAGCCTGCGAGGTACCTGCCAGGAATCGAATTCCAGAGTAAATGGTGGACATGAGGCATTTTTAAGATGCCATTTGTCATCCAAGTTAGGACTTCAAAGAGGCACTCGGGTCTATGAGCCTGGGTCTGAGGTGAAGGAGCCGGACTAGAGATACACGTTGGGAGTCGTCATTCTTAGCTGGTGTTCACAGCCTTGCATGTGGATTAGCTCATCTTGAGAGGTGCAGGCTAAGGCTGAGGGGGGACAGGGCTGTGCCTCGGTTGGAGGAAAGCCCAGACCATGCAGCTTTGGTGTGTCAGTCAGCGGCGTTTGCGATTTTCAGAGCAATGCCATTTATCCTTAAGGGGCCGGGGGGTGGGCAGGGCCACCCAGGAAGAAATCTGAAGGGAGGGTTGTGGCCACGTGTGCGCATCTTGGGACGATGCAGAGGCTGCAGGGTCCGGGAGGGGAGACTCCTCAGAAGCTGGAGTTGGAGTGGGGAGTGGGGAGAAGGTAGTCACACTCACCTGTGAGGGAGGGAGGGAGGCCTAGGGAGTCCCCACCCTACCGGACTCGCTTTCCCATGAACAGAAGGCAATCAGACAGAGGATCTGAGGTGAGAAGGGATGGGCGCTGGGAGAGGAGCCAACCTGGAGAATGGTGCTTGGACAGTTCTGGAATAGTCTCCCTGCAAATAGAGTTAAAAAACTCAGACTCTTAAGAACATTGATAGTGACTGGGGAGGAGACAGTTCTTTTTCTGGCCTCCTAAGGGTAAGTCATGTATCCAGGGATACACAGAAGATTCGGGCAGTCTGTTCCGGGGCTTGATCCTTACCAGGGGGAACAGTGCAAGTTTAAAGGGGGAGAAGGGCAGCGGAGGGAAACTAGCCAGGCCCCGTGTCAGGTACCAGTCGGCCGCCCTACTTGCGTGTTGCATTCACATCCATGCCTCCCAGGTGGGCGGTGGCAGCCCCCTTTTGCAGATTGGGAAGCCTTCTCAGAGGGGTTAAGGAATTGGTCCGTTTAGCGGCTAGTAAATGCTGTAGCAGGATTCAAGCAGGGCCTTGTCAGACTTCAAGGGCATGTTTTCTCTACTAATTCCGGTACCTCCCTGTTGTACCTGGAATGGTGAAGTGGGTCAGTTTTGGAGCCTTTCAGAAAAAGTGTGATTTAAGTGCCTCAGGACTGTTTCACAAAGCTCAGTGTTCTTTGATGGTTCGGAAGCACCGCAGTGCTTTACGCCCCACAGATGTAAGGTCTTACTCCTTTGACGATGACGTGGTTGCAAATGACGTACAGGTGCAAAACCAGACTTAGCAGCTTCTGAAGGGAAACTCTCCAGTTCTCCCTTGATAGACATTCTTCCACGGGATGTAACTGTGCTGCAGCGTAGGCCTGAGCTTTCCATATGGACTGAGGGTTTGATATCCAAAGTTAGCATAAAAGAGTCAGATGAAGAAAATCGACGTTGACAATTTATTTTTGGGTTTCATTAGACAAGATATACTATCAGTTAATGGCCCATATAGCAAATGAAATTGAGTACAGAACATTGCATTTCTTCCTTTCTATTTAGAGTTCTCTTACAGCATAAGGTTGCCTGCTTTGGAACATCAGCTCCACCACCAGGGCGCCTGTCAATGTGTTGGTGTGATTGCATTTACACAGTGAATGTAATCTGGGCTTCCTCAGCCCCAAACACTCCAGTGCAGAATCACGGGCTGTAGCCATCTCTTAGTCACGCAAATACTTCTAAAATTATATGATGCCAGAAAAGAAAGAAGAGAGAGAGAGATTGCCTTTATCAAAGTTCCTTTCTATTCTAACTGCAAACTGTTGTTGAGCAGCTCTGGTTTCCTTTGGATATGAATATATACATTTCTTTGCATGTAACCTGGGTTTTGGACTAGAACACCAAGCTCTTGCTGTCCACAAGCCACAAAAATAGTAGCCAAATTGCACACGTGTGAAATAGTTTATACTTTTTTCTGAGAAAGAATCCTTGAATTTGGGACTTGGGCTGTGATTTTTGCTTTTTGCTTCCCCCACCCCTCTTGTAATCTCTCACTCCTTCCCACGTGGCCCCCAAGAGGTCGTGGTCTCAAAGGAGTGGGCAAACACCCAGTTGGTCACCATGCAGTGCTGCTGTAGAGGGAGCCCAGCCAAGACCTAAAGGACATTATCAGAGAGGACTTCCTGGAAGAAATGGGCTCTACATTCAGTTGTGAGGACAGAGTAAGTGTCAGCCAGGAGAAGGAATCAAGAGGGTGGCTCAGGTGGCAGGAGCAGCCAGGCAGAGGCCTGGAGGCTTGTGGGTGGGGACTCAGGGGAGAGTGCCCTGTGCGGTCTAGGGTGGAGGGTGCCCTGCTGGGGAGGACACTGGAGAGGGCCTGGGGTGGAGGGCTTTGGAAGAGCTTGGGTTTTACTAGAACTGACACAGGAGGCAGTGAAGGTGTCAGCAGGAAGTGACCCTCAGGAACTCCTGGTTTTGCTTCTGATGTTCTACAGAATGAAGGGTTCGGGACGGGAGATAGCAGCTCTGTCTGTCCCTTTGAGACCCACCCCTTCATTAATTTATTCATAACATGTGCCCTTCTGAGTGTGTAGGGGAGAGGGATGGACCCACTGTAGTAAGCAAATCGTACTTGCCTCTTGCGAGCTTAGCAGTTTCAGAAGTTGACCCAGCGTAGAATGTTCTAGGAACACAGCAGGGGACACCTAACTAAAAGTGCGGGGGTTGGAGGCAGGGAAGACTTCCTTTAGATATAGTGAAAATGAGCCTGGAGGCGAGTGGGAAGTAGCAGGTGGTCAGGGGGCCCCTGAGGTCACTGGGGACCTGGGTACTGCAGTGAGGCTGGGCAATTAGGGGCAGGGTGTGTGGGGCTAGAACTCTACTAGGGAACCCCTGAAGGGCTTGAAGCAGGGGAGTGATGTAATCAAATTTGTGTTTTGGGAAGGCTGCTCTGGCTGTGTGTGTGTGTGTGTGTGTGTGCAGTTGGGAACAAGGGGAGGGTGCCACCAAGTGAGAGGGTCATTAGAATACAATTCACAGGCTGGGAGATGACCAGTGGGAGAGGGGAATCGAGGCTGCCTGGGGACGGCAGGGGCAGTGCAGATGCAGTATCTCCTTATGGGGAGGGCTTGTTAGCGGGGCCGCCCTAGCGGCGCCTTGTGGCTGGAAGAAAACAGATGGAGGCCGCCAGGTGGACTTTCCTCTTCTCTCCTTCCCTGCCTTCTGTGATGATCTTTGCTCAGCCAACATTTGGAACAGAAGAGCTAAGTTCCAGGGTAGCCCAGGAGTTTGTTGAGCTCGTTTGAGTGAGCTCTGATAGGATTTATGTGTGTGTTGAGATCTGCACTGTTCACTTAGCTAGAAATGCCCCGTCTTTTGGATTTCCATAGGGGTTTTTATTCTTGATAAAAATTGCTTTCTTGGTGAGAGGAAATTGAATACAGCTACTGTTTTTCTCAAAAACATAATCTTATCTTTAAAGAAATTTAATATTCAAAAGAATAGGAATATTTAAAAATGATAAAGTAAGGCTTTGGTGTAATTTCTTTGGTTTCTGAGTTGATGTGGAGTTAGAGCCTTTGCATTACTTAATAGCACATCCTTGTCAGTATTTAAAGAGCTGTTAGTGAGTGCCCCAGGCCCCACCTCTCAAAGCATCACTAAAGCTTGCTCTGAAATAGTGAGGTCATAAAGGTCTTGTTTGCAGAATCCAAACAGTTGGTTTATAATATGAAGCATAGCTCTCTTTATAAAATAACAAAAGGCTCAAAATTAAGAAATTGGAACATGATATTTTTTTAAAAGCTGAAACATAAACATTCTTGTGCTAATGTTGTGACTGGAAATTTTGGGAAGAAAAATCCTACAGTAATATTATGTATGTGAAATACATATATGCCTTTCATGTTTGAAAAATAACTACGCAGTTTTTTTCGAAGTCAGGGCCATTCCAGCTCAGATACTGGCAGTGATGGTTGATGGTTTTCAATGGCAGAACCTAAATTTGCCTTCTTTGCTTTTTTTTTTTTTTTTTTTTTGTATTGAGAGGGTTGAGTAGTGCTTTGCCAGCATTCTTTCGGGGCAATTTTGGGGCAGACGTCATACAGCAGCAGCGAGACATTTCTGTGCATTTTTCTTTCTGGACATCACCTGGCCGGGATGCTGTAGGACTCCCTGGTCCATCACCATTTGTCCTGGAGCTGTTCCAGACAGTGAATGACTTTCTGTGGCTTGGAGGTAAGATGATCTGATGCAGATGATCAGATGTGTAGTTAAAGTGCTGTTACTTGAAATAAGAGGAAACCTAGAAAATGGCTCTAAAATACTGGATGAGGGAGGAGAATTGTCTGAGCTGCCTGCAGTGGGGAAACTTCTCAGGTGACTCCCTCACTGTGTATCCTGTCACACTCCCTCACAGCCCTGCAAAGCAGTCCTTCTGAAGCAAGCATGCACTTTCTCAGAAATGCACTGAATTTCCTTGTGCCTCTGTTTGTTGGCCTTTTTTAAAAGCACATCTTGCCCTTTGCTTAAATGCCATCCCTGTTAGTCACCTCTGACACATATTGTTCCAGACCTCATCCATATATAGCTGCTAAATTGATGAACAGAATGTAGTATCTCCATGTAGTGGAATATTATTCAGATATAAGAATGAAAAAAATGAAAAAGAAAAAAAAAAAGAAGATGAAAACAGCCACCTGCTCTTGGAACTCCAGCCTGACTGCTCAACCCACCCTTTTACCTTTGAATCCCCACCCCTTATACTCCACTCTACTCTTTTTGATAGTACTTACCACCTTCTGATAATACTTTAACATTTTCAAAAAAAAAAAAAGAAAAAGAAAAAGTTGCTGATATCACTTCAACATGGACAAGCCTTGATAATAGCATGTTAAGTGAAAGGAACCAGACACAAATGGCCACATATTGTTGACTTCAGTGATCTGAAATGCCCAGAATAGGGACATACAGAGGCAGAGAGCAGGTGTTGGTTGCAGGGGGCTGGGTGGAGGGGGGAATGGGTAGTGACTACTAGTGGAAAGGGGGTTTCTTTTGGGATGATGGAGTGTTCTGGAAATAGATGGTGGTAAGGGCTGCACAACAGTGAGTGTGCAGAAGACTGCTGAGTGCTGTCTCTGGGAGTGCCTGTTGTTGGGGTGGCTTTATTTTGTTCTCACCCTGTAATGTGAAGAGTCATCTTGTGCTGAGGCCCTTCTACTCGTGTGAGTGGTGAGACTCAGAGACTTTGCAGAGTCGTGTTTCTTATTTCCCCCTTGCTAAGTGTAGGCAAAAAAGGTTTAAGCCTGAGAAAGTGCTCCATCTGCAGAAATGTCTTTTAGTATTGCATGGTGTAAAAATCTTGAGAGCTTTTTCATCATTGAGGACAGACTGTGGGGGGAAACAGCCCGTGAAGCCTGGGTGAGACCTGGAAGAGCCGCGCTTCCCTTCCTGACACGGGTGGGGATTTCACCCCCGTTCAGGCAGTGAAGGGCCTAGACCTGTGAGCGGAGTTGACAATCGTGAGTATTTACGTGTATCCGCTGCTTCATCTTGGATATTAATTACAAGCTGAGTCAGTTTGTGGCGGCAGCCTCATCCTACATCAGGAATTTATAGTATCTGCTCTTTGAGGTGAAGACCAGACAGACTTGATTATTTAACAGTCTCCCTTGAATTGATATCTCAGATTCCTTTGTCAATCACAGAACAGCAGAAATACAGACATCCTTTAATGCCGATGTGAACTGAAGCAGGTTTAGTCTCTGTGCATCAGTGGCCTTATCTGTGGGTAGGGAAGATGATAACAGTGCTTCCCTCAGAGGGGCTAGTGAGAAGGGAGTGAGAAGCACAAATGGAGGACTTACACAAGATGCTCATGAATGACTGGGTTTAATGATATCAGCCTGGTGAGGCCTCAGGGGCAGAGATGTCAGAACAGAGCAGTCCTAGCCAGAGCTCGATCCATGTTGGCAGCTGTGATTATGATCAGTATCACCACTGTGGGTTATCAGGTAGTTTTAAGACTTGGTAATATGAATTCATGAATAATGTTAAAAGACTAAACATCTCAGATCTGGTTTACATAGTTTTCAAGATTTCCTCTGAGAAAAGGGTGTCTTTTTTCCCCTACTTAAATCTGAGTTGACTCTGCAAAAGAATTCTGTAGTCCTCCATCTTTGTGCTTTAATTCTCCATTTCTTCAAAAAAGTTTTTAAATGGAGTTACTTGGGACTGAACTGAGGACCTCATGCATGCTAAACACGTGATCTCCCAACTGAGGTATAATCTCCCCCCTATTTTTTTTAACTTTACTTTCTTAGTATTCAGAGGTTAGAGGCCTCTAATTCTTTTTCTTGAGACTTCTTCATGAACATGGAAGTCTATAAATAATGGGCAATTCTTGGCTTATTAAAAAATCAATAGAAATTCTGCAATTCATCCAAAAGGAAAAGCTCATTGACTTAAAATGTTTCTCCTTTATGGTGATTTTTACTTTTTGGTCTAGCTTAATTTGTTAACAGCCATCCTCATCATCATAATGACCAAATTCGCCCTGAAGGGGCACCGACCAAAGACTAAAATGCTTTCCTCATGTTTTACTTCATAGCAGGTGTTTGAGGGTAGGTATCAGTGTCTCCTTTATTGCAGCTGAGGGGTTGAGAGATGGGGCAACTTGTCCCAAATCACACGCAGCTGGCGGTGGCAGGCTCAGGGCTGGAAACCAGGCTGCACAGGATGCATTCACAATTGCTCCTCTAATCAGCCTCCTGTTGAGTGGTTTCGCAAACTCCTGTGAGTCCATAAATGACCGATTTTAAGGATCTCAGCCTGATGAGGCCTTCAAAGAAGAGACACCAGTAAGAATGTGAGACAGAGTGACATAAATTAAATTGTACATTTTCACAAATGTTTTATTCTCGACTAATGTCTTATAAAGTTAGTGTTATTTATTCTAGTATTCTGCAAGCACTAAAAACAAAATATTAAAAATGATTATAATGCAAAAGAAAAGTGAGCTTTGAAAATCCAACCACTGCTAATGACTCGTTGCTTGTTTTTCTCTAGTGATGCTTATTGAGAGAAAACTATACAAAGTCTGAATTGGTTTTATGTAGTTTTAGTATGGAAGAAAAAATTGTCAGTGAATATTGAAAGTAAAATCTTGACTCTTTTCTTTCCTGATGATGAATATGTAAGTTGTTTTTCATGGCTTAAGTACATTTCCTCATTTGTGAAATTTGAGTAATGCTGTTTAACTTGTCTTGACTGTGAGAGTTAGACGCCTTGTATACAAAGCACCCAAGAGGTGCTCAATAGAGAAAGTGCTGTCACAATGACAGCTTAGAAGAATCAGCTCTGAATACTAAAGAAGGTGGCTTATTTCTGATACATATTCAATATGTATATATATGATATATATAAATATGATTTACAGTAATAAGGATTCAGTTGTTTTTTAGTACAGTATGAAGTTTTGATGAAATCAATGTCATTCTTGTAAGATAGGGACTAGTTAAATTGCCTTAAGCAGACGACCTTGAAGATTATTTACACAGAATGTGTATTTTTACAACTCAGAATTCATATTGCCGTGTAACCATCCGCTAGAACTTTTAAATTGGTAGGAATCTGACCAGAACTATTAATTTAGAAAAATCAACATTAAATATTTTCAGGAAATAAGCATATCTCTGTTGTGATTGAAGAAAATTTTGATTTTTTTCTGTACTCTTAATAGGTTTTAAAATATCAAAACATTGATTGGACATGTCACTTTTTAAATGGAGAGAATAAAGCTCAAGCTGTTTTAATACATAAATTAATCTTTTTGCATTTCAACAAAATGATATGATTTCCTGACTCTTTGGGAAGACTATTTTGCAAGACACTTAGATTACCTACTGTTGGAAAAATGCAGAAGTGACTTTTATGAATATAGGCCTACTACAGATCTGTTGGCATTTGACATAGTGCAAGACATGAGGACTAGGAGAGATTTGCTGCTGATTGCCAGGAGGACAGATCCCAGGTCTCAGTCTCCCCTCCTGTAAAATGAAGAGGCTGGACTGGGTTCTTTCCTCTTTTAAGATGAGTTTCCATGAGCCTATGTCTTTTGTTTATATTCAGGAGTATTTACAATTTCAGATTAAATGCTGAATACCACTCTCTTCCCCGAAGCAGAATTCAGTATGTTTTAGATAAACATTCAGTTATCTGATTCTTCTTTCATTCTTTTTTAAAATTTTATTTATTGAGTTATAGTCAATTTACAATGTTGTATAAATTTCCAGTGTAGAGCACAATTTTTCAGTTATACATGAGCATGCATTTATTTGTTGTCACATTGTTCTTCACTGTAAGCTACCACAAGATCTTGTATATATTGTCCTATGCTATACAGTATAATCTTGTTTATCTATTCTATATATACCTGTCAGTATGTACAAATTTCAAACTCCCCGTCGGTCCCTTCCCACCCCCTTCCTCCCTGGCAACCACAAGTTTGTATTCTATGTCTATGACTCTGTTTCTGTTTTATATTTATGTTCATTTGTCCCTTTCTTTTCTTTTTTTAGATTCCACATATGATTGATCTCATATGATATTTTTCTTTCTTTTTCTGGTTAACTTCACTTAGAATGACATACTCCACGGACATACATGTTGCTGCAAATGGCATTATGTTGTCATATTTATGGTTGAATAGTATTCCATTGTATAAATATACCACCTCTTCTTTATCCAGTCATCTGTCAATGGATATTTAGACTGTTTCCATGTCTTGGTTATTGTAAATAGTGCTGCTACTTACATTGGGGTGCAGGTGTCATTTTGAAGTAGGATTCCCTCTGGATATATGCCCAGAAGCATGATTCCTGGGTCATAGGAAGCCTATTCCTAGTCTTTTCAGGAGTCTCAATACTGTTTTCCACAGTGACTGCACCAAACTGCATTCCCACCACAGTGTAGGAGGTACCCTTTTCTCCACAGCCTCTCCAGCATTTGTCATTTGTGGACTTTTCAATGCTGCCCATTCTGACAGGTGTGAGGTGATACCTCATTGTAGTTTTGATTTGCATTTCTCTGATAATTACTTATACTGAGCATTTTTCTCCTATGCTTATTGATCATTCATATGTCTTCATTGGAGAATTGCTTGTTTAGGCCTTCTGCCCATTTTTGGATTGGGTTGTTTTTTTTCTTACTAAGTCATGTGAGCTGCTTGTATATTCTGGAGATCAAGCCTTTGTCAATTTCATCTTTTGCAAAATTTTTTTTCCCATTCTGTAGATTGTCATTTTGTTTTACTTAGGTTTCCTTTGCTGTGCAAAGCCTGTAAAATTAATTAGGTCCCATTTGTTTATTCTTGCTTTTATTTCTATTGCTTGGGTAGACTGCCCTAGGAGAACATTTTTGAGATGTATGAGAGATAATGTTTGCCTATGTTTGCTTCTACGAGGTTTATTGTATCTTCTCTTATGTTGAAGTCTTTAATCCATTTTGAGTTTATTTGATTCTCGTTTCTGATCCTACAGGCAATTTTTGTGTTGCATCTTTCCCGGCAACCTGGAAAGGCTTTTAACCATAGGTGGCGGTGTTGCACCTTCTTACAGTCTTAAATTTCCTGTTTGTAAAAGAAGGCTTAAACAACGTTATTTTATTTTCATTTCTTTGCTTAATGCTTCAGGATAGCACAATGTCCATTGTGTCTGTCTACCTGGAAAAATTATTCTACTTATATCTTACTTTTATTCTGTCATCTCACTGTGAACATTTCAGACTTGCTGTGCAAACAATGGCAAAATCGGACTTTTCTTCCAGCGTTAGAAACCAGTGAGCCAGGATTTCATTAAACAGCTAGAAGTGGCCTCTGGAGCACCTTAAAGCTGAAAAGTGTACTGAGTTCCCTGAGTATTGATCCCACCGCTGTGTGTTAATTGGTGGGAGGTGATTTGGTATATATAGGAAGGGTTGTAGCTTTGTTTGCATGCACGTGCTGCCACGGAGCCACGTGAACCCGAGTCAGTTCGTTCTGAGTTTTTCCGTCATCTGTGTGATGGGGACGCTCATATCTGCTTTGTAGAATTGTGAGAATTAGAAATTATGTAAAGTCTTTAGCACAGTGGGTATCTCAAGAGGGCTCATAAACTTTAGCTCCTGTTTTGTATGAAGCCATCATTTTATAGTCTTTGGCAATTTCTAAGAAATAGCAAAATAAGAAAGCTGGTTTTATGATGAAAGACACTTGAAGAGGTTCCATAGTTCCTATACTCATGATTTAGCATCAGCAGAGTCAGGACCATTACACAGTCACCCTGAACCAACGTTAAGCCACAGAATTTTTTGTTAATTAGTATACGTTGGGGCTTAAGGGGACCCAATAATTATACACATATTTTCTCCAGCAGCAAACTGAGAAATGACACAGAAAAGCAGGCAGGTGATTATATCTCCTTTATTACTGAGGAAGCCATGTTCTCCATGAACTTCAGGGCTGTGGGAAAATGGGTGTCATGGTACTGTGTCCCAGAACTAGAGACTCACCCTGTCCCAGGTAGCTCTGGGCCACAGAGAGCCTTCCCTTGAGAGGATCTGCCCCATCATTCACAGGGCTGTCTTGCCATGGAGCTGAGCATCCCGGGTGCTTCCCGTGGGTGGCCAACAAAGGAGAGAAAAGAAGGTTTTCACATGCCCTGCTTGTCTCCCGGATTCACAGCTCACTCTGTTAGTATGACAAGGGCTAGCTGTGGGCCAGGGGTCAGGGGTGTGAAGGGAGAAGCACTCTCCATGGCCCAGAGGAGTGGGGAGGAGGGATCACCTCCCGCAGTTTAAACAGGTGGTGGGATGGAACAGAAGGGTGCTCCCCAAGAGTTTATAAAAGGAGAAATAAGGATTTCCTTTGGACTTAGTCTAGCCGGGAAACACTGACAATGATTAGAAGGAAGACTTGTAAATCACTTTAATATTAAGTTAACATTTGTTGAGCACCAAAAATATGCTACATTCTTTTCTGAGCATTTTATAGAAATGAATCCTTCAATCTTCACAACAAGCGAGTAAAGAAGGTTTGATTGTTATCCTAGTTTTACAGTGTGGAAATTGAGGCACACAGAGTGTAAGTAAGTTGGCCAAGGTCACAGAGCTAGCAAGTGGCAGAGCTGGGATTTAAACCCTGGCTGTCTGGTTTCCAGGCTCCTAGAGATGGGCTGTGAGTGTTTAGAGGTATCTGCAAGCCTGGGTCTCTGTACCTCTGTGCATCAGTTTGCCCAATAAGGACAGGGAAAGGAGAGTTACACAGGTGCTCACAGTCGTGTCTCAGCCACTGTCCACGAAGAGTGCACCGTGATTAGCGTTAATTGTTTTCCAGGCAGTAGATCTGTTGGTATAACAGAAATTTAGTCCATTGAGTTAATCTAGAAACCCTTCCTGCTCTGCTTCTGTCCATGGTTGCCATGTTACTGCCTGCCCGGGATTAGGCCGTGGAGGAGAAACTGTACTCATGGTTGAACTCTGATATTTCAGTCTGGTTCATAGTTTCACATATTCTGTTACATTAATAAGTTAAGTTTCTGGTTTTCTTGCATCAGTGTCTCGTGAGTTTGGTTAATGTGAAACCAGTCCATGGGAGCCCAGGTGTGCTGACGGTATAATTTCTGAGCACGTTGTGGCACTTCTACACGTGCAGTCCTGACTGGAGGATGTCCGCCTTCCTCACTGATTTCTCCCAAGAGCAGGGCCCTCTCCCATCCCCGGATGTGAGGCTGGGAGCTCTCTGAGTAGGCCAGTCAGAGGCAACCTCTTCAAATCAGAAAATGATGAAGTACCTGGAAGTGGGTTTAATAGATGAAAAGGGCTTCCAGGTCGTCCGATGGACTCTTCGAGGCCGTTTTTCGAAAAGCTGTCCACTGTGGTTAAGCTACTTCTTTGCTGTTGAAAAGTCTGGATTAGATGAAGGGATTTTAAAAAGCAGGAAGGAGTGATTTCAGGTGGTCCATCCACACTGGTGAGAAGTGATGGGTGACCGCCTGTGTGAGGCATAGACAGAGTCTTACAAGCTTCATAAAACAGCTTTAAAAACTCTGCCATCTGAGTGCACTTCATTTGGGGTCTAGTTCATCACTGGTCACGCTGAGAGGGCAAATAATTGATGATGGCAGAAAGGACACGGAAGCATCAAAAAGGTCTCAGTCATGTTCCCTGTTTAAAGGATGTGGCACAATGTAATATATTTGAGCTGGTTTTTCACTGAACAATTTTTCGTGTTTTCTGGGACTCCCAGCTCCCGAAGTTTCCACGCAGCTGCATGTCCCCTCACTGCAGCTCTGTCAGCACTTGTCCTGGGCTGACGTGGTGTCACGGGGAGCAGGACGGTCAGCGTCCCCGGCTCCTCCGAGCTCCGTCTCCTCATCCGCAGTGCTGGGCTTCTCATCCGTGTCTACTTAGAAGGGTTGCTGAGAACCACACGTGATGGTTGTCAGGGGTGATTTGTGGTTGTCCCTGTGTTTGACATATAGTCAGTATTTGATAGAAACACATGTTTTTTATTATAGTTCTGGCTTCTACATTGCAGTGGTTTTTAGTCTGCATTTTTTTATAACTTTTTTCTTATTTTTAAATAAGCACTTTTTTGGGGGGGGGGATTACTGGGGATTGAAGCCAGCACATTGTGCATGGTAAGCAAGTGCTCTACAACTGAGTAATACCCACCCTCCTTGTCTTCACTTAAAAATAAATATTGCAATACACAAAATAGCTCTTAAACACCATCATGGGACCTATTTTCTGTATAGACAATTGAATACATATGCTATTTCAATAAGAATAAATGTTGGGACATACCTTTCTGAATCTGTTTACTTGTTTAAAAACGATAATAGCTAGTGATAAACACGAGTCTTGGATCCAGTACTTCTTAGGGTCTGCTTTGACATCATGGGAAATTACATTCTACAGAGAAGGCAAATTGGGTCTCGTTGATATTTGGATGATTTAGCAGATGATCAAGTCTTTCAAAACTTGACAGTTTTGTATTTTAAACTAACTGCAAAGTTATCTTCTAGAAGTTGGAATTCCTAAGCTTGTGAAGTGCTCAGTAATTCAGTGTGTATGTGTTTGTGTCTGTGTGAACGTGTTTGTGTGTGATTTCAGGAAGGTAGAAATAAGTTCCATGTAGCCCTCTGATACCTTCCTCCTCCAGTTCAAGATGTAGGCATATATTTACACAAGTAAATTGATATTCTTTTGTCATTTGGCATATTGGGGAATAAGAGGTTCTCATACTTGTTTCAGAAGGGTTGGGGAGCATGAGCTTAGAAAACGGGAGGAGAAAGAGGCCGGGAGGCACTTCACACTCTGTGCAGGATTTGAGGAACAGTAGCTTTTCTTTTTTCTTCTAAAGCAAACTGGCGCTGAATTGTAACATACTATTACTCAGAATTGCTTTTCTGATCAGATACAAGTGCCTCAGAGTTTTCAAGGCAACATGAATGATGAAATCCGTTTTAGGAGTTATCTTTAAAGTAGTGTTAATTTTCAAGTAAAAGGCTATAGCCTGTTCTTTCTTCGAAGGGTAAAAGACGTTCTCATTGATCCAAGTGCATGATCAATGTGCTTAGTTTCTTTGGGGTTTTTTTCTTTTTTTTTAAGTGCTTGTTTCATTGTGGTTTGAATGAATGTTTAAAATTTCTGAATTTTGTTCTTTAGAACATGCTGATTTATCAGAACTGTTAAAAACCTGATTGATCTTTCGTCTTTGTTTGGAGGGGCACCCTTTTGATTTCTGTTGTCTGTTAAAGAGGGAAATTCTTCCTCTAGCCTGCAGATCATTAAGTGAATGGTTTGCAGTGTGCCTTTAAAATTCTTTGAATGCTTTGAGCATGCTTGTCTAGTGAATTTTGAATTGACTCATAGTAATGACTTTGCTTTGATTCTGTGGCTTTTGCTCCTCTCCGCAAGAATTTGAATTCTCTGTTGCATTTTGTATACGTGTTCTTAACAGGGGAAGAAATTTTACATTTTTTACAAAGGTGGGTTTTCCTATCCCCTCTGAATGCCTTCTATAATTGATACAACAAAAATCTGTTATTGCAGTGCTTAATTATTTCATAAACTAATTTTTGGCTTAATCAGAAGCAATGAGAAAGAGTGATAATAAAAAATATGAAAACCTTCCTTCCTTTGAAGAATAGAAATGAGGTGGTCAGGCTCACGCATGCTTTGTGCTTGACACACTTACTTTCATGTCATTGTGTATCATGATTCGGAGATGGAGTTGCTTCAGGTTTTATAGATTTTTGTTTGAACATTTTTGTTGAATTCTTTCTCCAGGCTGATGTTTCCTGTTGGGTTTGTGGAAAGCGTAGAAGGGAAACAAATTCTTTGTTTTATTTTCAGGAGGCCTGAGTTGCTGATGAGAAAAGAGTTGAGGGTGGGCTGAGGAACAGAGTGACACTCCCTCTCCTCCCGGCTGAAACTGATGAACAATGAAATCAATTAAGTGTATCAGTATTTGACCAATAGAATTCAGCGAGCCCAAACTGGCAAGTTATGCCCAATGGAAAGTACTGAATTCACCTGCAGAATTAGGTGCTTTGCCAATTAGAAGCAGCTTAGAGCAATCAGAAAAATTAGTTCATATGATGAGATATAAAAGAATGTAATATCTTCTATTTCTGAAACTTTTCTTTGTTAAGTTGTGTAGAGCTAAAATTAAGTTTCAAGCGCCAGGAGTTAAGAGTCTGGGTGGTTCTGTGGGATCGTTAGTCAGGGATGTGTCTAGATCCTGCTAGAGTGTCTGAAGGTGGCAGGAAAAGACCCAGGGCTAGGATTTGTTATCCTAGGGTGTCCTCCATAATGGTTCCATAATGGTTACATGTGGGAGCCCAAGATTAGGTTAACAAATTGTAACAGACCCCAGCCGCCTGTCAATGTTCAGAAGAAAAATGTGTGCTTAGTAACTGCTTTGCAAGCAGGAGCCTGTGCATCCTCACTCCTGTCTCCTTGCCTTAAAAAGCAGAGACAATGCTTTGCTTGCATAGTTGATGCTTTAGATAGCACTCTGCTCATTTCAAAGCAAGGACCCAGGCCCTCAGCTATAAAAGCTGGGCTTGTGTGCTTTTAGATAGTCTATTATCCCCAAAACAAGGACCTGGCTGGTCTCGTGGTCTGCTTTGTAATTCACATATCTAAAGAATGTATCTTATTCCCCTCACCCCATGACTTCCCTAAAGATACACTAAGCCTTTGTACTCATTGTGGATTCTACAATCTCTGTCTCCTCCCGTCTTTCCTCAAGTTCCTACTTACTATCACACAACTGTTAATGACTTTTTCCTTTCGTTATACACAGTAAATATAGGAGCATTTGAGAGGCTCGTGGAGTTGGCTCCCTACTCCTTCTCTTTTTCTGGACTTTTCCCACAGAGTCTTGAATAATCATTCCGTGTCGGTACGACTTCTGCCAGCCATAACCCACAGTTCCAGGTGAGAATGATGCAGGCTTTATCTCTCCTACCCAAGGGAGAGAGAGAAGAGAATTGAGATCTGCTCCCTTGTGGTCCCTTCCTTCCCCAGGGCCACTCCAGTTCACCTGCAGCCTTCTGGCCTCTGCTGTCAGGGCCTCTGTCCCAGGACTGACTGCAGCCATTTTTTCCCTTGCCAACATTTCCTGTGCCTTTCAGAAGTTGGTCTCTTCTCTGCAATTCAACCCTGGCAGATGTGATGGTGGTCAGCGTGCTGGTGGGCAGTCACCTGGGGACTCCCAGGAGCCATGCTGATTCTCCTGAGTCTCTCATTCGGGGTTACAGAACTGTCGAGCACCGGAGGAAGCCCATTCACGTGAGGGCAGCGCAGCATTGCATCACTTTCATTTTATTTTTGAAATTTCAGTGGAGAAATTATTTGTAGCAAACTGTTCCAGTTTTTTGGCTGACTGCTTTCCTCACCACCATTTCCTTGTTGGATGTGGTGCTTGTTTTAAGAACCAGGTTTCTTCTCTGGTTATTTCTAGCAGGTGGGCTTGCCGAATCCTTGATCTGCATTTGAAGCAGAATGCTTCATCTTGATGTCAAACTGATTTTCTTCATTCTGAATATTTCGTATACACTCAGCAACTGTTTCAAGTGAACTGCTCTTGTCCAATTTCGGTTAACTCACATTTGCTGATCTCCTGCTTTCATGCTGAGGGCAGTTTCTTCTTCCTGTAATAAAAGTTAGCAATTTGCATCTACTATGGGAAGGTACTGGCCCGAGGTGCTTTTGTTCTTAACAGTTTTAATACAATTCACCCATTAATATTTACACCGGTTTTTACTCTATGCCAAGAATTGTGCATCCCAGTCAATCTTAGAATATTTTCATCCTCCTAACAGGAAACCCCATATGCATAAGCACTCATTCCCATCTTCCCCATCCTCCCCCAGCCCCAGGGAGCCACTCTTCTCTCTCTGTGGATTTGCCTGTGCTGGACATTTCATGTAAATCGAGTCAATTCATGTAAATGGAACCGTCTATTGTGACTGACTTCTTTCACACTGAGTAACGTTTTCAATGTTTGTCCACGTTGTTGCCTGGGTCAGTACTCCATGCTTTGCTATTGCTGAATAATATTCCACTGTATGGCTGGGCCCCTCTGTTTACCCATTCATCAGGTGATAGGCATTTTGGTTGTTTCTTCTTTTTGGCTGTGATGAATAATGGCACCGTGAACATTCCTGTAGGAGTTTTTATGTGGACATTTGTTTTCAGTTCTCTTACGTGTGTGCCCACAGAGCAGAATTGCTGGGTCATTCAGAAACCAACTGTTCAACTCTCTGAGGTCCTGCCAGGCTGTTTTCCAAAGTAGCCACGCAGCGTTACATCTCACCAGCAAGGGCTGCTATCTCTGATTCCTGTGTGTCCTCATTAGTTCTTGTTATTCTTTTTTTAATTATAACCTAATGTAGTGAGTGTGAAGCGGTTTCTCCTAGTAGTTTTGACATGATTTCCCTTACAGCTAATGATTTTGAACATCGTTTCATTGTGCTTATTGGCCATTTGTATATTTTCCTTGAAAAATACCGTTTCGGATCCTTTATTCATTTTTTAATTTAGTTGTCTTTTTTGTTGAATTGTAGGAGCTCTTTTTTATTTGGAGATACAAATTCCTAATCAGATAAATTATTTGAAAATATTTTCTCCTGAGTGTTGTTTTTTTCACTTTCTGGATGGTGTCCTTTGAAGCAAAGTTTTAAATTTGATGAACTCAAATTTATCTCTGTTTTCTTTTTTCCTTGTGCTTTTGGGGCAATATTTAAAATCTGAGGTATTTTATTTAAAATTTACATATAAAATATCTTAATTTTTAGGACCGTCCTAGGAGACGGGTGCTGTTGTTATCCCCAGTCTATGGATAGGAGGCTGAGATGCAGAAAATTTCACTGACTTATGAGTGTCAAAGCTACCCAGTGCTGTGGGAGTTCAGAGCCTCATGATTGTCCCCAAGCATCTGTGCTCTTCACCACCATGCTCCACTACTGCCTGGAATCGTTAATGAAAAAGTCTTTCCTTTTTTGGTTTCTTGTTTGTTTGTTTTCTCATTGGGAACCTCATCTCCTCATTTTCCTTTCGGATATCAGTGTAGGTTTATTTTAGGTCTCATGTAGGCAGAAGAATTGCTATCAGTTAACTTCTTTATTACTCACTCTCCGGTGATGATTGTTGCTATTTGACCTAATCAAGTCATGCTTAAGTCTTTCCTGCTCATGACACTGAAAAGAGTCATGACTTACAGAATGCTCAGAGAAGAAAATAATTGATTGATTTTATTTTGCTACCCAATCAAACCAATCAAATAAAAACCCCGGTGTTGACGCAGACGGTAAGCCCTCCAGAATAGGGTCACTGTCTTCCTTGTGTTTCGTTTGTTTGGTCACAGTGTCTGGATAGTGACTTGCTGTCCAGCAGTTTTGTGAGGATACGGTGTTCGTGAATCATTGTAAGGACAGAATTTTGACAACAGACTGTATTGGTCATTTCACGAGGGAAAAGATAATATAGAAATACTGCTCAGATCTATTTTAAAATTAAGTTTGGAATGTTGAGAAGAGTTCAAGAAACCATACAAAGATCTTTTTCACTTATTTTAGATCTATCTTAGGCATATTATGATTACATAGCAGAGTAACTTATCAACTAGATTTGACAAGAGGGGTGTATTATTGATTATTTGTTTTAGTTGAAATATTCTACCTGGGAAAAAGTAATCAGTGCCCATAAATGAACAAATATGTTTGTATTTCTATGTAACATGGGAGCAGACTTCATATGTTTCTATATAATATATATGACTGTGTGTTTTAATCTGTCTGTCAGTGTATTTATAGTTTTTCAGCAATGTTCTAACTTTAGAATTCTTCTAAGAAAGTCACCCCCGATTCTAGCGCAGTTTGTACTGTGTATCCTGTCTTATGCATGGGATTCCACTGTCTCCTCAGTGAGGAATTTCCTCCCCTACTGAGGTAGTAGCAGAGTTAAAGGAACTGTGATTTCTAGGCCTTTGCTCTCCATGTGTTTGCATTTGGCTGTCAATCGCGATTTTCCATTTCTTGAGTTTTCATTGTTCAATTAGAATTTTTGAAAATAAGTGTTAATATGTTGTATTTGTCTCCCTAGAAACTTGATGTGTTTGTGCTTTTCAGTTTTCAATTTCTTAAAAATGTAAATGCACTCTTGTTTTTAAGTAGTCCTTTTTCACTAGATATTTGTTTACCTCTTTATAGTTAAAATACATTTTTTTCCAATGAATGAATCGGTGTGCATGTTTTAAAAGATACCTTACTTTTTATTTTCCTTATTATAACAATTATATTCATTCTAGAGAATTTAGAAAATAAGGATAAACACAGTAATAACTTAAAAATGGCCTCTAATCTCACCTAGAGATACAGTTGTAAAGTTTCAAATTGAGAATTACAAGTCCTCTCATGTTGTTCTTCTTTTTCAAGATCGTTTTGGTTACTGAGACCCTCGAATTCCCATATGAATTATAACAGCAGCTAATCAGTTTTTGCAGAGGAGCCCGCTGGGATTGTGATCGAGACCACGTAGAATATACGGATCACTCTGGGGAGCACTGCCATTCCAAGAGCACTGTCTTCTGATCCAGGAATGTACGTGGCGTGTCTGTCCAGGTATTTAGGTCTTCTTTAATTTTTTTTCAGCAATGCTTTGAGTTTACAGAATATTATTTTACTTTTTTTCTTTGCCTTTATACTGAGGACAAGTGTGCAAGGTACCGGGATCAGAAGTGTATTTTAGCCCCTCCCGTTGCTGCCAACATGGTCGCTGCGCTCTTGCTTTGCCTTGTGTACAATCTTGCACAAAATAGGACCTCAGTAACTCTCTCTTGAATGAATGATTATATGATTGTAGGATGATGCTTGAGAGTCCTTGTGATTTTTTCCTCCAGCCTTTCCCCAATTCTTAACTATGCCCTTTCTCTTCCTAAACTCCAGCCTGGGTTTCAGCCTGCCTGTGGCATTGATTTTCCCTATCTGTAGACTCTTCCTTTCACTGGTTCACGATAATGTTACATGTGGGCTGTGGAAACTTGTCAAGAAAGAACAAATCTATTGCATGCTAGTATTTTTACAGTGTGGTATTTTTTATCGATTGAAATTAAATCAGGCTGACCCCCTGAGCCCTCCCGTGAGCTCTTTTCACTTTCCTACATCTGATACTGCTCTGGTTGCTACATGTGCCCTTCCCCCAGCCTTGGTTTTTGGGTTGAGTAAGTCATCATCAGTGGAGCCCTCTCTTTAAAAGATGAAGAGAACATTGGCTCCTTCTCCCTGGTTGGGGACTTGGATGAGATGAGATACCAGATAAAGAATGGAGCTCCACCTCATTCTGACCCCCGCTCTTTCCGTTCTGTTCTCCAGAGGAAAAGAGTACAATTCAACAGTATAAAGATTGATTGTGAGCTAATGAGATAGACAAGACAATCAATTATTTATTAAATATCCTTTCATGCCAGAAACAAATGTATTATACACACAAAAATCACACAAAGCATGATAATATCGTGCTTACAGACGTGTGTCCGAGTTCGAGTCCTGCTCTGGAGTGACCAGTCCTGTGAGATGGAGAACTGGTAGGTTGGCTTAGGCTCTCCAGGACTGGTTTTCTGTCCTGCAGAGATGGGGCTCGCTAGGCTTCCCTCCCCCGTAGAGGTGCTGTGGGGTGTAACTGTCACGCGTGCACAACTGCTCGTTCCTCGTAAGTGCAGGATAGCATAAATTTTGCGGTGATGGCTTTATGACTGCCCCGTGTAGACTCTCAGTGCTCCAAAGGGATGCCTTGTGGTTTGGAGATGGGATTCTCATTTCTGTAAATACCCAAGGATTGTGGTATTGGGCCCTGCTGATTTGAATCTATTCTTTAGAAAGTACATATTGTAGATATATTTTTCAAGCATGTGTGCTTTTTTCCTTTTATTATTTATAGTTCTACCCTCTCATCTCTTGGTGTGACTTTTCATGGAATCCAGGAAACAGTCCTAACCTACCTGCCTCTTCACTCTTCTCCGTGGTGGTTTTCTTCCCTGACTAGAAGAGGGTTTTGCACAGGAAATTTTATTTGTTCCCCTTTTCTTGGAGTCTCTCTTTCGGTCTGCCCATCTCTCACCTGCCCATCTGTCCATTTATCTACCCACTCATTCTTCTGACTTGTTCCAAAAAGCATTTCAGGCAGCTTACAGAAGAACAGATACCAAATAAACAGGTTAGAAAATGGGGCCAAGTTCAAACTGTGAGGCTAGGAGGCGAGCCTGTGTGAGGGTTGCAGCCGTGAGACACACACCTCTGCCCTGTGACTTATAAGATCGACAGCAAGAGTGTGCCTGAGGCTCCCAGCAGACACAGGTTAACAGGGTTTGTGGGAGATGCTCACTGGCTGTGAAATAAATAAGTGGCTCAGGAGAAGCCCAACCTTTCCAGCTACAAAGGCTTAGGAGAATATTTTGAGTGTCTTCCAAAATCAGGGTATTGCATTGTTTCTTTTGTCAGAGTTCTACGTATAGTTGGTTACATTCTATACCTGGAAATTTCTCCAGAACTCCTTACCAAGTGAGTGCCATTGCTCGGGAATGAGGTGGTTCTGCTCATTGACTGGGGTTGGCCAGAAACCGAAAATGACAGCTTCAAAGGAGCCTGGGATTTGTCAGTTATGTTTTGTCAGTGCTGTAGATTTCAGGAAATGCTTTCACACTTTCTCTCCATCTGAGGCGGCAGCGTGCTCTCTTAGCAGCATCAGGAGCTCAGAGCCACGGGATGTTGGGGGCTGACTGCACTGCCGTCAAGACAGCCAAGCTAGTCACTGCAGGAGTGGTCCTTTCACATAGTGCATTTCATGTTCTATAGTAGAAGGTTTCAACAGGGAGTTAATTAACTGAGTTAATTAACATTTAATAAATATGAAGCTTTGATGAAAAGACGGTTATAGGCAGAATATAAGTTGTGAACACTTTGAAAACGGTTTCATTACTGAAATTTCAGTAGGGAAGATACACAGTTTATCTTATTTATGCCTCTCTTTTAAAGTAACAAAGAAACAAGACAGAAAAGGCAGAGGATGATTTCTGTTATTCCTCTCGGCTTGCAGGTGCCCTCACATCCAGTGGCATCCATCCAGACACCAACACTGACACTGGCCATGCTCAGAACTGCCTCAGCCCTGAAGACACAGGTGACAAATAGAAGGGGGCCGCGCCCTGTTACAGCAGGTGCTCTCACTTTGTGGGTCCTTATGTAACTGCGCGGTGTTAATCAGGATCGCCCGTTCTACATTGTGTGGCGCTGCTGCAGTGTCTCCTAGTTATTTGTTTCTGTAAGTACTCGTGTATTATTCTCCAATGTGTGGTACTACACATCTAAAAATGCTTTTTTCAGATGAAAAATAATGTATATTTAATGCAATAAGTCTGAAAAAAGGGACAAAAACGGCTATCCAGGTCCCACTAGTCAGAAATAATAATTAACACTTTAACATCTACTTTCTGTTCTTTTCATCAGTGTGTATCAGCTCTGTCATAAAAACCAGTGAGCACTCTGTGCCTGTTTACTGTGTGGAGACCTCCATTTTCCATTCGGCTTATTACATGTTTTTCTACAATATTCTATCTCCCCTGGCATGATTTTTAATGACCAGTATAGCATTATGTCTTGTGGAGGCATCGTCCATTTTACTTCGGGCTTAAATAAACTTTTAAATTCCAAGTGTACTTAACTGAAATACTGAAAAGAGAACTGTGGTGGTACCGAAAGAGCCCTACCTCCCTTCCCCTTATTTCCTGAGTGTAAAAGCTGTTGCCAATGTGGTGTATATATTTCATGACCTTTATGCCTATGACATATATATATACCCATACATACATACATACATACATATGAGAAATCTATGTATATGTGTGTATATATTCTTTTTTGAAAAATAAGGCCATACTATATGTTTTCTGCAGCTCGCTTTATTCACTCAGGGGTATATCATAGACGTCCTCCCACTCCAGACTCACCCGGTCCTTTCAGATAGAGTGGAGGGGTCTCCTGATGTGCAGGTGTGGTCTCTTGTGCAAGGACACCTTTGGTGGGAGAGTGCTGTGGACAAGGCCCTGGGCCACGGGGAAACGCTGGCCCCCTCAGTGCCCACAGCTCACCGTGATTTACCGCATTATTGTCTTGATGGTGGACACTTAACTTTTCTCCATTTTCCACTGTCAGAAAGGATGTTTGACTGGCATCTTTCTTTAACAGACATTCCTGTGATCTTGTATGAGCATGCCTTTAGTTAAGTCTTCTGGAAATTTAGTCCCTGGATGTGACATTTACTTTCATCACAGGCTACTTTCAAGTGACTAGAAATTCCTTCTCCAGTGTGGAATGAGAAATGTAGAATTACTTACGTAACCAATTCTCTATCGCTGGATATGATTTCACTTCAGCTTTTCTTCCCACCAGTGTAAACAGTATATCTATTTGAACTGATTTTTTTTCTAAACGAAACGATTCCTAGAAGTGGGGTTGAATCAGTGTGTACACACGTTTTTCAGAGTTTACATATCCATTGACATGTCATCCTCCAAAAAGGTCGCTCACAGTTTTTTCTCCCACAGATGGACACTAGCTACAATATCTTTTAAAAATATTTACCAATAAGATGAGCAAAAGTGCTTTTTCATTGTTTTAGTTTGCATTTGATGACCAGTGAGGTATTGAGCATTTTTCACTGATTAGCCATCTGACTTTTGAAAAGTGAATGATCCATTTTGTCCTTTGCACAAATTTAAGTGAGGAAGCTTCTTTTTGCTTTGTGACAGCTCTTTGTATGTTATGAACATTAATCCCTTGTCTTCATCAACATCTATCACAGAGTTTTTCCTTGTCATTTCTTTCGTTTCATTTTGTTCAGTAGGTTTATTTTTGTTGTGGCTCAAAATATTCTTAAGATAGTAAATGTCTTCCTTTTGTGTTTTATCTTTGTTATTATTCTTAGAAATACTTTCTTATAATGGTATAAATCTCTTATGTAGGTTTATTTAATGTCTAAGATGGAGATGATAATAGTACTTGTTATAGTGAGGAGAAGTTGAATTAATGTGAGCAAAGAGTTGTATTTGCTGTTATTAGTATTTTAATATTTACATCACTATCTGTAATTATTTTTGTGGTCATTATGACAGGAATAGAATTTGTTCTTTCCAGGTGATTCTCTGATTGTCCCAGGACAATTATTGAATTCATACTTTGCTCTTTGATTTGAAATCCCACATGTATAAAATACTTATGTACACTAGAGTCTCTTTTTGAGCTCATGCTTTATTTCTGTCAATCTTACTTCCTTACTCCAGCGCTATATCTTACATATTGTAAAAATTAATTATTATCTGACAGTGCGATTTTTTTTTTGTTCTTTTCTTCCATCCCAAACTTTCTTGGCTATTATTATGACTTTATTATTCCTGAAGAATTCTAAAATATATTGTTCAAGTTAAAAAAAAATCAGATAAGAGTATTCATGGGATTTTTATTAAGTTTTGAATTATTTTTAGGAGAACTTCCATATTTACAAAACTGTTTTCCTCCATGCAATATGTTGATGTCTCTACATTCACACCTCTTATTTACCCCTCAGTACAGTCCTGTAGTTTTCTCCATGTACAACATGGGCATTAATTGTGAGTTTATTCCAGATTATTGTTGATGTTTTTGTTAATTTTGTAAGTGAGAATTTTTTGCTATTATATTTTTTAACTGTTTAAACTGACACCTAGGAAGGCAGATTCGGTTTGTAAATACTCACTTTGTAACAAATCATTTAAAATTGTAAGTATTAAGTAATTGTTCGAGGATCCTTTCTTTTGTGTTTTTAAAAATTTGTTTCCAATATTATCAAAATGGTCATAGCTAAGAAGTATAGGTGTGGAGACAGATGGAGAGAGGTAGTGTGGCTCATGTACAAACTCTGAGCACTTTTATGGCTGCATTTAGGCTGGAGAAGCCCCAGAAGAGCCCACGTTAGACCAGGGGTGGCTTTGTATGCACTTGAAAGCCAGCTTTCCTACCTTTATGGTGAAGCCTGGTGGGCGTGGCAGGTAGATGATCAAGGTCTGATCAAGGTCATTGGCTGCACAGAGCACTGTGTCTGTGAGAACTGGAGTCCATCACCATGGGAAATGCTTGGTGCCAGGAACACTGCAGGGGAGCTGGGGAGTCTGTGTGTTAAGGATTTTCCAGTCCTGGGAGTGGGAAGATCAGACTCTGCATTCAGATCTGAGTTTGAATTCATCCTCTCTTGTTTACTGGTCCTCTGACTTTTGTCAAGTTATCTACCCTCTTTGAACTCCTATTTTCTTGTCTCTCAAAATAGGAGAATTACGGCCTGCTGCTAGAGTGTTTGATCAGGATAAATGATTTGTTTCTATAAGATGCCACGTACAGTCACAAGCTCAGTGAGAAATGGGCTGTCACCTCTTCATCTGCAACTCAGTGCTCGACAGGACATCGGGGCAAAGCCAGTCCGTAATTTGTTTGTGATGCAAGTAGGAACAAAATTAATGTCTTGCCTTTCCCTTGCAGTATTCTTACTCCTTTGCTTCATTTACTTCTTTCCTCCTTTCCTTTCCCCTCCTCCACCAAAAGATCCTGAGACTCTCTCAGAACACTAGATTCAAATTACTTTAAAGGGTGTCTCATCCTCATGAAATGACAGTAACTTAAAAAAAATCTGTACAGATCCCAGACGTCATTGTATTTGATTTACACACACACACGCACACCCACCCACACACACAATCAGCCTACCTCCCACTTGCTGAGGGAGAAGGACCAATTTTTCTGAGTTTTCATTCACTGAGCGTGAGAGCAAAGTCTCTTACGCAGATTTCACCTTGCTTAGCGCATGGTGTTTTTAATTGGATTTCTGCTTTGTGGCCATAGAACTATTCTCCTTATAGAAGAGAGGATGTGGAGACATAGACATTCTGCTGAGATATTGGTGTCAACATATTTGAGTTGGAAAGGACTTAGGACAGCATAGAGTCGTAACTTTTTATGGGTGAGAATTCATGATAGTGTAACTTGGACAAGAACCTAGGTCTTCTGTCTTCGTGTCCACGTGGATGAAGAGGCAACAGGGCGGGAGATGGCAGGGATCCTTCTTGCTTGAGTTCCAGGGTCTTGCTAGTTTTCATTGCTCAGCTGCCTTTAGTTTAGGTCCGTGTGGCCTCTCATGGGAAGGTCACTCTGTCCTGATAGACTGAGTTTCTAATCAGCAAAAAGGTCTGGACCCACTCATATTTCCCAGAGTTTTTCTGCTGTCCTGCTGACAGTTTATATAAATGATACCTAAGAAACTACTGGATATAAAATCCTTATTGTTATCATTTGCCCTCAAGTTCCATAGGAATGGGGTGCTGTCTCAGGCTGTCTAAGGCTAGATCTGAACAAAGATAGGGTGATAGGCTGTGCTGCTGGACCCTCCCCAGTCATAAGGGATTTCCACCTTAGTTTTTAGAATCAGACAGACGAGTTCAAATCTTGCCTTTACCAGTTATTAGCTTTGTGAACTTGGGGAAGAAACTGTACTTGTTTGTGCCCAATTTTCTTTATCTGTAAATAAGTTCAGTATTTACTTTAGGGTTTTTGTTTTAGAATTGAATGAGCTAATTCCCTCATTTATACCGAAAATACTGATCGCGTGGTTCTATGCTGGTGCCTTGGTAGAAGATTACTAAGGGACTCAGCAGTGAGAATGCAGGTGGGGGACCCCTGGATCATAGAGCTTATATTCCAGGATATGCTTGTAAAAGACTGGATGTGCAGTGGATTTTTAGTAAATGTCCATTCCTTTCCTTATCCACATTGATTGTGTATATATCTTTGTACAATATATGAACAATTTTTTATTGCAATTTAAATCTCTTTGTAGTAATTAAATTATGTAGCTATAACAAAATACGTGAAATAAAATGATTTGTCTTTTATTTTCTTTTCAATATGCAAAACAAAATAAAATAGAAAAGAAAAAAAGGTTTTGAAGGAGTAGAAATAATTTTATTTCTGTGGAATCAATTCCCTATGTTAGGTTTTTTAGTTGTGTTGTTAAACAGCATATAAAATTGATAGGTTGTGACTTCAGTGTTGATAGCTAGGTGAGTGTAGTTTCTTTTTGTGGTAGTCTTTGATGAATTATTTGCACTAGATCATAAATGATGTGCATGTTACATATTGGAAACGAGGAAAGAGTGGAGACATACTACCTCCAATGCAGTCATCTTGTTACCAAGTCGAAACTCGTACTGCTTGCTGCATGACAGGCCAATAAATTGGGAGATTGAGGTGTTGGAGCAAGGAATAGTGACTTTATTTGAAAAGCTGGCAGACCCAGAAGATGGCAGAATGACATGCTGGAGAACCGTCTCCCCCAAGTCAGGAATCAGTCCGCTTTTATACTAAAAAGGGGCGGGGATGTGGTTGGTTGTTGCAAACTTCTTGCGGTACGAATTGTTTCTCCTTGGAATTCTTTGTTCTTGCAGCTGTCCACGTGGGTCAAATCATGGTGCCCCTCTAAAACCTCCAAAAAAAAATCAAAGTTGATTCTCTATTTTGCAACTTGCCATCTCTATATAAGTGCAGAAGAGTTAACATCGTGAAAGATCAGAGCCCGGAGAATAGGCTCTCCTGGATATTTCAGGCTAAAGGCAACTTTCTTTTACAAAAGGTACAGAGCTACCAAGTCTGAGCCTAGAAAACAGCAAAGGTTTAAAGCCAAAGGAACAGATCTAACATGCAGTCAAATTTATTCTTTTCTATTACAATTTCTTTTTCCACCTCATAAATAATTTTAGTAAGAAACATGAGCAATTTTTTTACTTTTGCTTCTTAGTAACGGATAAGTGGGCCAAATACATTTATGAGAGCAGGGATGCTGTGCGGGCATTGGGGTCACAGCAAACTCTTGTTGGGGGTGGTCGACTCTGCAACATGTCTGATGCCCCGTGGGTGTTGGTGAGGGACCCCATAACCAGGGGCTCTCTTCAGGAACCAGCATATGGGCATTGACCTCTGGAGACCTCTTTTTCAGCTGCCGGAAATTTTTTCAGATACTGTGACTGAAAAACCACTTCAGCTGGTGATAATTAGGGAATAAAGGAAGAGGAAAAGGGCTTGGATTAGATTACAAGAGAAGGACAGAATATCAGGGAACCTGGGGGCTTGGCAGTGGGTCCTTGGGAGAGAGGGGAGCAGAGGTGGGGAGGGGCACGGCTCTGGAACCAGCTCCTGCACCTGTCCCAGGGCCCAAGTCACACAGCTTTTAATTGGCCCAGGACGCTCTCCTGTCTGGATGTCACCCTGGGCAGAACCTTGAGAATCGAAGGTAAGGGGTGGGCAGCACTCACCTAGGGGATCACTGAGGACTTAGTTCAAGTCCACGGTGCCTTTTCTGGTCATGTGTCTTCACTTGCCCTTTATCTTAGGATCTGAGAAGCAGGAGCAAGGAACGCAGGGAGAGATCCAGTAAGACATCTGACTGTGTTAAGAGACGACAGTCATAGCCACACCGGGAGCGAGGACACTTGCAGCAAAGTAAAACGACTTCACAACTATTGCATCAGAGCTGCCGGTGTGAGAGAGCCTAAGCCTGTCTCAGAGTGCAGGGGACAAGCAGAAAGGAATGGTAAATTTCCACTGACAGTTGAAATTTTGTTAAATAGCCTGCTACTGTTGCTTGTATCACTTGAATGAATGCAGGCATATTTCTATGGGCAATTATGTTCACTCAAACCCACCAGCCACTCTTGCCCCCATCGGGGATGGGCTTTCTCAAGCCCAGTGTACCTGCTGCTTGGGTGGGCCATGCTGCGTGTCCTCGCCTGGGGCCGGGCTGCTGCAGGGCACTGAGTCCCCGAGGCACGGCCTGCGAGACACGACAGGAACACCTCTGCTCTTGACTGAGGGCCTCCGTTTCCCCCTGCAGTGTAAGAATGCTGGTGACTGAGTTAGAAGCATGCTTCAAAGCTGTCCGTGTCCTTGCCATCCAGAAGCAGAGCCTGGGAGCTTCCGAATTTCTCCAGAATGGGGTTTACATTCATCTTCGACAGGTGAGTTTATGTCCTTTTACAAGTGGAGGAATTACTGCAGTTTTCCTGGAACTTACTCACCACTAGTCCATCTGATTTTTCTGTGCTAGGATTCAATATGGCATGCTAAAAATTCTGGAGTCAGATCTTGAAACACTGATGAAGAGGATTATTTTATTTCTTTATATGATAGTATTTTACTTTCAAAATTCAGAGTTTTCAGTTCTTTCAAAAATTTTTTGGGGGGTTGGAGAAACAACTTTGCTCTTACCATCTTTGTGACCTGTTGCTATATGCCTGTCACCTGTCTTCTGTCACTTGTGAGGCGGTTCCATTTGTGACCCTGTCCGGGTTGTTCATGGTATAAAACATAAAGTCTGTAAAAGTACAGTCCCTTTTACTCCGAAGACATTCCACAAATACTACTTAAATCTGGGTGTGGTTTTAAGAAGACAGAATCATTAGAACATGTACTTGCAGGTTGCTAGTGCAAAATCCCCAAATCAATAGTCTAGCTCAACATCTAAAATCTTTCTAATCTACCTTGGATTTGTATGGATAGTTGAAGCAGTTTGCTAAGAACTCAAGACCAGGGTTAGAATACAGGCTGGTGTAGCTCAGCAGGTCCTCCCAAGCTGATGCTCTGGCAGAGGGCAGGTCCTAGGGGAGAGGGCGTGTCCTCCCCTCCCTGAGCTGACAATTTGATGGCAAAGACATTCATCAGGTGAAGAACTTGGAGTTTCTTCTAAGAACAGTGGGTTTGAAAACAGTCCTAAAAGCGTGGGAGTGACACAATCCCATTTGTCTCAAGTAGGGGAGAGTGGCTTTGGGGCCACTTGGGAGACTCGTGAGTCCAGGTGGGCAGTGTTGGTGGCTTCCACTTGAGCGGTGGGATGGTCAGCGGGTAAAAGCGAACAGATTGAAGGCATGTTTAGATGGTAAAAAGGAAAGGATGAATGATGTCTGTGAAGGTAGGATGGAGTAAGGAACAGGTTTCTGGGTGGATTAATGAGGTAAATGATGGTCCTGCTGTGCTCTGAGGAGGGAAATCTGTAGAGGGAGTTCTGGGGGATAACTGATGAGTTCAGCTGTGGGTAAAGTGAAAGGCTGTTAGATGTGTGGTTTGGGAGCTCAGGTGAGAGCCAGTAGTGAGTAGGGGGAGGGGAGAGAGACTTTCAAATCAGTTTGTCTTGTGAACATACAAATAAGGATGAGTAATGACACACTTAAAACCTCTATATTCTGTATTTAAAGCCCAGTAACATTTTGCTATATTGACTGCAGAGGTTCTTAATTTTTTTTAATAGAAATAAAATAAATAGAAACAAAATAGTGGAGTTAATGAACATCTTAGAGTTGATGTGTGTCCTTGTATGTATTTTCATACCTCATCTGTTTATAACCATAATCTACAAAAAGTTCGCTTGCTTAGCATAAGAGTTAAACAGAGGGACGTGACACACAGTGTTGGGGCTTGAAGCTGATCTTCTCGGGCAAATTATGTCACCTCTCTGTGCCTTAGTTGCATCTTCTGTGACTGCCCCCGGGCCCCTCATCACAGCTGATTTCCTAGACTAGATGTTGGGAGGGAGGCTGCTGAAGGGAATAAGAAGTGGCAACTTCTAGGGATATTGAAGAGAGAGACAAAAACAGATTAAAGCCGATAAACTGAGTAAAAATACCCTCAAAAGAGAAAGAATCCCGCAGTGTTTTGAGCCCCTTAGCGTAAGGGAAACAAAATCAGGTTGAGCCAAAGCTCTTGAGCATGTGAGTATTGTGGGTGGGTGGGTGTCATCAGAAAAGGGTTGAGAAAAGGCCTTTTCATTTCCCTAGACGTTTCCAGTAAGGATGGGGAGCAGAAGAGAAAACCCCCTGCTTCACAGTGGAAGCTGCTGTTTTGTGCAAAACTGACCAAAGTTTGGAGACCAGTCATCAGCGGTGCTGGCAAATGAAGAGACTTCGGGATTGGGTGGGGACACTTGCTGCGACTTTCAGGTGACCTGCTGGCTGGGTCTGTATGGCGGGCAGTAGGTTTGCAGGGTGACCCGGGCATAAACCCTGGCTCTGAGGCTGCTGGTCTGACTAGCAAACCTGGGCACCCGCAGTCCTAATGGGGCAGCTCGGGATGTGGCCTGGGACACCTGCTGAGCTGAGGGCGAGAGAGGGCTTCCCTGAGGGGGTGTCATGCGGAGAGTGGGAACGTGTTCCTGCAGGGGAGGAAGAGCCTCTGAGCAGGGTGCTGGATGCACAGGCAAGACCAGCCTGAGCACGGAGGCTTCTGGGAGCCAGAAGTCATACAATGGCCCGAACCGCCTTGTTCCTGCGAGACTGCAGGGAAAAGATGCTGAAAATGTAGGCTAGGGTCACACCCTGTGGTGTTTTATGAGTGACAGTAAAGGACTGGTCCGGCAGGCAGGAGAGAACCCTGTGGGCGTCCCAGCTGGGGCGTCATGCCGGAGGGAGGAGCAGAGTTATAGACTTTGCCACTTATTAGCTGTGTGACTTTGAGCAAGATCACCCCACCTCTCTCTATATATATCTTCATCTGTAAAGTGACAGAGTGACAAGCTCGTGTCATCAGAAGGCTTAGTTTAGCTCTGATCCTCTTTGTCCAGTCCTGTCAGTGCTGCCCTGTGAGGTTCTGCAGCGGCTGCTCTTACCCTGAGATGGGAGGGCCTAGAGGGACGTTGTAGTGCCCGAGGGCAGGAAGGGGTTGCTTTAAAAGCAGACATGTTGCCGCCTGCAGCTGCAGGCCTGCAGGCAGTTTGGTTGAAGGTCCTGCAGGGGACTTTGGAGGCCTTAGGTTGTGGAGAGTACTTTGGACGCCTTAGCTTCCTCTTAAGTCTTGTTTTCCCTTGCGGACCGGATTTGCCTTTGCAGATTGATGCTGAAGATTTGGGCTTCTAGCAAAGCTGTTTTCAGAGATGGGTATATACGTAAAATATCGTATAAAATAAAATGATTTATTTAACGTGTGGGACTTCGCAGCTGTTGGGAACAGCTCTGTTGTCCTGGTCGTCACGGAGGACACCAAGGGTCAGCAGAGCGTGCGGGAGGACAGGTAGCCTGCAGTGCTGCTGCGGGGTGTTCTCCCGAGTAGAGCACTCTGCTGAGTTGACTCTTCTCTGAGTTTGGTTGCCAGATGAGCAGACAGCAAATTAATGAGTTCTGGTGGGATTGTATAATGACAGGAAGAAAGAGGAAACCGTAGTTTTTCCAGACTAAAACACGCTTTTGTTTCCTGATCCAGTGTGTTCCATTACAGAATTGATGAGTTCTGTCTATTCTGGGACTTCATTGAAATAAACGTTCAGCCTAAATGTTAAGAGTTATGTTTTATTTGGCTGGAGGACTCGAGCCGGGATGGCAACCTCTCAGATCACTCTGAGGGACTGCTCCCAAGAGGTAGGGGAAGAGCTAGGATATATAGAAGTTTTACAAGAAAGACCAGGTAGTTGGAACAATAAAATATTGCTTGTTATCTAAAGAAAACCAGATATCTCAAGATCAAGTATTTAGTGCTTTTCTATGTATGGGAGGAAGCAAACATTTGTGTCATTGAATTCATCCCTTTGGCAGGTACCTAGGTATCTAGGGCCAGTATCCTGTCCTTTCTTACTCTGAATCCACTCAGAGGGCACCACTGTGAGTGGCTGAGAGGCTGGGCTGCAGGCATGCACTCGCTGGGGGGTGGCAGCAGCCGCTGATGACTTGGTTTCAGCATTCTTTGTTTACTGACATGGTTGCAGTATTTTCATTCACATTGTAGTATTTTCATTCACGGACTGATTATGGATAATCTGCAACCTTGGAAAGCAACCGAGATGGAATTACTGCAGGTACCTTCTACTTTAATAAGCCGTGTGCAAACATAAACATGGAGGAAGCATACATTTGGATTTGGTGGTGTAGTGAAGGGTGACTGCACATTACAGGAGAACGCAATGCAGAATTCCTTAAGTCCACGTTTCTTTTCTGTTGTGGTTTCTGAGAACAGTTTATGGTAATTAACCAACATTGACAAATGGTGGCACACATTGCATTTAAGAGCTGGCCGGCTGCAAACTTGTGTATTGGACAGGTGGAATTCATAGGCAAGTGGTCAGGTGGATGGGAGAGAGATGGAGCCTAAGCCTGGGCCCAGATTCCTGTTTAAATCACCATTTCCTCACCATACGGCCTTGGACTAGAATGTAACCTCTCTTAACCTGTTGGTGAATCTGTGAAATGGGCATGATAATATTCGTTTCTTCCTGGGATTGTTGTAAGTTCTAAAGAGTATTGTAGCACACATGAAGCACTTAGCAGTGTTCACTGTGTGTGGCCGCCCCGCTTGGCGTGTGTCAGAGCCGTAAAGGCAGCATTTGTCTGTTGAGGATGCACTGGTAGCCCCTTGAATATGTTGTGAATTTGGTGATTTCCTTTAATCTTGGTAACTCTGTGTGCCATGGGCAGTTATTTTCATGGACAGATGAGGAATCTCAGGGTAAAGAAGACTGTGTAATTTGCCCAAAGTCAGACCATAATTTTGGGTGCATGGGCCTCGGTTCAGCATGGGCCCCAGGGCCTTCTGCCCTCTCCGTTCAGCACCAGAGCCAGATGTGTGGTCGGCTGTTTCCCAGCCCAGAATATCGGGCAGGCCGCAAGACACACCTGGCCCTGCGCTGCTTGAGCAAAAACTCCGGAGGAGAGGAAGTTACAAAAGGGATAAACATAAAAACAGATGACAGCAAACTGTGATCAGCACTGAGAAGGAAAGGAACACGCCTCACAATGCAGAGCTGCGAGCTTTCCCGTCGGGGCTGCTCTGGGGGCGTTCATCTCAGCTAAACAAACTCTGCTGCTGCACCAAGGCAGGAAGGCAGGGAGCGTGTGGCCAGGTAGACAGGGCCTTGTTAATCATACTCATTCCCCATTAAGCTGCAGCTGTCACGGGCACTTACCTAGTAAACAGATGTCTTCCATAATCATCACGCACTTTTCTTGGTAGTTTTATTGCCCCACCTTTGAGATGAGGTCATTGAAGCTGGGGAGTTTGCTGCATGCCCGTGATCACCATGGAAATACCCCCACTGGTCTTTCAACCTAGACTGGTGTGGCTGTCATGTCCCAGCCCTGTGAATGGCATCATGTTGCCTCTCCCAAGCGGCCCAAATGACTGACATTGATATTCTTAATTCATAGGAAATGGTATGTGACAATAGGAGAAAAAGGTATTAAGAAATTGTTTGGAAAACTAGAACAAAATCCAATTCTTCCCCAGCTGGGGGAGCGTACCCTGTGTCACTCACCCCACTCACTGCGTGTCACCTCCTCCCTGCCGACTCCACGTTCAGAAGCCACTCTGAGTCTTTGAAGAACATTTTGCCTCATGACATTGTTGACTAGGACCTGCGACCTCTCTGTCCCTGGTTAACTCTCTCTTGAAAGCCATTTAAATTTCTTGCAGGCTCCTCCGCTCAGATGTAAGAATATCCTCTTTCGACTTCTTGATGCAGCTCCTTAATGAAGATCTCGTGAAGGAAACTTAGTCAAAACCTGGGAGGTATGCACACAGTGACTGCAACCTCAGCACTTTATGAAGTTCAGAATCAGATTTGTGGGTGACTCAGGAAAGGCTTTTTTATGGTAACAAGGGGAAAGTGAAAGGATGCAGGCTGTGTGAGACTGAAACATCTCGGTCCCAGCCAGCAAGGCACCTGCGTTCAGGATGGTGTGTGGGGAGTGCAGAGTTCTCACAAAGAAAGAAGTGTTGTGATGGGAGGGAGGACAGTTAGGTACTTTACTGTGGAGGGAAAAAGTGGGTTAAGCATTTCCTGGTTGAACAAGAGGATTGTGACATGATGTGCTTGTATTTTGGAGAGAAGGGTTTTGTGGGGACAGGCCTAGGGAGAACGCTCTGTGGCTGGGGAGTCAGCACAACAGAGAAACACAGAGAACCGGGCAGACCCCAAGGCCCCTGCTGGGGAAGAGGCTGCCCGCCAATTCGAGCCCTGGGGGCGGCTTCTGTCCCTTAGCTGGGGCCTCAGAGCTCCCTTCACAACCCAGTCCTGTTGATACAAGGAAAAAAACGTGAGGCATGAGAAGGGCTGTGTCCCAGGCTTTGGTTGAGCCCCTGGGATGTGTCCCACCAGATTTTGTTCCTTGGCTTCGTGCAGTAAAGTATTCAAGAGCAAGCCAGTGTTGAGAAAAGGTAGATTTATTCACAGAGACACATTGAAAGGCAACAGAAAGGCCACGAGGTGTGGGGTTTGGGTGCTCAGATTAAAAGTAGGTACACACTCCACAGAGTGTGGGCTTTCTCCGAAGAGGGAGAGAGAGGGGTGACCGCGAGGTGGCGCTGTGTTGCTCGTTTTCTTGGGCTTGGTGGTTTCATTTGCTAATATGTAGAAGAACCAGCCTAAGGGCAAGGGGCTGGGATTCCCAGGGAGTTGGCCATTTCCCACCCTTTGACATTTTGTGGCTAGCCTTGGGACTGCCATGGTACCTTGGGGCATGATATTCACCATGTTACTATTACAATGGGTGTATAATGAAGCTCAAGCTCTGCTAGAAGTTAAATCTCTTCATCCTGAGCCTCAAGGCCTACTGGGGGTTGAATCCTTCACCATTTTGATGTTAATTGCTGTGGCCTTCCTTGAATGGCTGTGCTCTGCCCCTTCCATCCTGTCTCACTGTGATGACACAGAGAGAGCAAAGGCCGGGCCCTGCCTGTGCTCCTGCATTTAACAGCGGGAAGTGTGGAGTGGGCTTATGATGACTCTGAGTGGTGAGAAGGATGTTTCAGATTTTGCCACGTGAGACATGGGGACCTGCCAGCAGCCATCACAGATTTATCTCAAGGGCATTATCGCTTGTGTTGTTACGGAAAGAACAGGCCAGCCAAGAAACAAGCACTGAGATTTATTATGCTGGCGGGCTCAGAGGGGCTCCTGTTCCGAAGCTCTGAGCACCTCCAAGACCTGCACATGAGGTTCTATAGGGTTAATTACAAGTAAGGGGCTATTAGCCAATAAGGCTCAAACAACAAAAAGCAAGGAATCAGTACACTGAAGCTTATGAATTTGGAACAGATCACGTTACTGACAATTGTTGACCTTGGATTTACGAGTTAGCTTATTAGCCCAGTAAACTGACACTAAACTTCAGATTTACGAGTTAGCCCAGCAATACTTAGATCAGTAAACCGACACTTATCACACTTAGATTTGTGACTTAGCTCGTTAGCCCAGCTGGGCTTTTCCTTCACAGTGTCACTCATCTTTTCTATATTTCTTTTTTTTTTTTAAGTATTTAATCCAAATTTAATATCAGGTTTTTTTGGAAAGAAATTTCTCTTTTTCTTTTCTTTGGGACTCTTTTGGGGGGTAGGTAATTAGGTGTATTTATCTGTTAGTGGAGGCCCTGGGGCTTGAAACCGGGACCCCGTGCACGCTAAGCACACGCTCTACCACCCCCCCATGATCTTTTCTTTTTGCTTTAGCTGCCAAGAATCTGACAGCTGAATTTCTAGTCGGCCTTTAACACTTGCCCTGACTCCAGGGAATCCATATTTATGACTTTACCTCCCCCTGGTTTCATTTAAGTATTGAATCTCCAATTTCTCTTCACTCTCAATTTTGCCTTTTTGTTGTTATGGTTGTTAAGGTGTGTTTAAAAAAATTGTTTAATTTCTCTTTTAGCAGGAGGCTGAAAGTAAATAAATATGTAAACAAACAGCACACTTAAATGCTTTTATACATTCTAAGCTGTTTAGTAGTTACTTAAAAACCGAATTGAATATTTAAAGTGATAACATTTTTAAATATTTTTAAATTTTTTATAAAGGTAT
>NC_045731.1:21271227-21283497 GCF_009834535.1 Camelus ferus
TTAAAAATAAAATAAGGCCCCAAATAGGATAGAACATTGAAGGGGCAAAAAAATTAAGGGCAAAGACAGAAAAATGATAAGTACTCTACCAAAGTTAATAGAATACATACACTATGATCATATCAGCAATTCTCAGTACAGCTAATTGAAACCTGACCATGAGGTAAAATGTCTCTCCTGTCAGGAGACGGCCAACAGAAAACAGAATTAAATCAACAAACTAAAATTCTAAGTCTGGCGAGGTAGAGAAGTCTACCAGCTAAATGTTGTTTTCTTCTGTAAAGAGGGAGACTCACAAGATCTTTTCTGTGGAGCCTGAGCCCCAGGTGAGGATGGTGAAAGTGAGCTCTGTAAGTTACCCAATTAGCAAAGTGAGTGATGAATAAAGAGACGTGAGCTTTGATGGACAGAGATGATACTACTATTCACTGTCCTGTAAGTATGTCCTTCACGTTCAATGATCAATACCTTCGGCTTCCTCAGGGATTGAGATTATAGGAAAATGCACACGCTCGGGCCACTAGAAACTCCTCTAGTGATTGTGGCACTGCACTTAGATGATTCAAGGGCACCTCCAACTCCACCTGCAAAGAGCTGATTTCACTGGTGCTCCTCCCATAGGCCGTCTCTGCCCAGGCCGCCTTGTCGGGGTCAAGGTTCTGTCCTGCCTCTCCCAGCTCAGTCCCATCACTCACAGATGTGACTGGCCCCTCCTTCAGGGCCCAATTTCCTCAGTCAACGAGTCCCACCACCACACCCTCACCTACCAGAGTCTCACTGGCACTCCCTCAGCACTGACTCTGTGCTGGGGACCACGCTGCACATTGTGCACACGTTATCTCACTGGATCTCCACAGAAGTCCTGGGAAGTCGGTATATCACTGCTTCAATTAATAAGATAAATTGTTTCACTTCCTTGAGTGTGTCATCCAAAGTGACACGGCTACTGAGCCACAAACCTGGGACTGAAAATCACTTGAAAATTGAACACTGCTACACCTCACAGCCACCCTACTCTGACTTATCACATCACCTCCTGCCGAGCCTTCTAAATGTTTCTAAGCATTCTACAAGACAAAAGTGATCTACGAGAGCACCCCTCTCCCCTACTTAAAATCTGACAATGACGTTCCACTTCCCTTAGGAGAAAGCCCCACCGGGCCTGAGCACAGCCCAATGGCCCGGCATCCGCGTTCCCTGCGCGGCCGCGCCGCCTCACCCACCACGCAGCGCTACACGTGCCGTGTCCAGGACAGGGATGCTGACTCCGTACAACCCGGGGCTCGTCTCACTCAAACAATGATCACCCTCTTCAGTGCTGACTCTCAGAAAAATGTTTTCTCTGGATGAATCAATATCTTTTTCCTTACAACTTCCCATCATTGATAATGAGCTCCCCCCAAAAGAGAGAAGACCTAATCCTCAGACTCCTTATCTGTAAAGTGTGAATAACAAGGAAATATGAGAGGTTTTAAGCGAAATAATATTCATGTGAAGCTGAGGGACAATTCCCAACATACAGTAAGCACTCAATATGTGCTTACTTAATATTAATAAAATAGATTCCATTCCAGCAACCTTAAATCAATGCTTTATGGCTTTGTCCAAAAGACTACCGACAAACTATTGGACGAACCCCTTTGAGCAGATCCGCCCAAGCGTACTGGGATAGGTAAGCCTTGACTCCAGTTACAGCTGCAGCCAACCAGCACTACGGGGCGGGGGCAGTTTGCTCAAACTCTTACATGTTGTTTGAGCATTTAGTTGTAGTTATTGAATAAAGACAGGTATTATATAGTCAAAGCTCCTGAAACATAAATCTTCAAAGATTGATGCAAATTAGTTTCAAGTACAACACTCTCACTAGAAATTATTTGAAAATTATAGTCTTAGCTCCTCCACACATCGAAAGGGCATTTTCTTAATGTATCTGACTATATACACTGAAAGGATTGTTTAAAAGAAATTAAGATGAAGCCATAATGAATAAGCTTTCAGTATAATCTGCACAAAGCCCCACCCAAGGGTCTCACTTCTCACTTCCACATAGGTGTTCAGGTAGCTTAACCTGGGTCTTGGTTTCTTATGACACGGGGGTGGGAAGAATTGTGGATAGATTTATGTAGCAAATATAAATCTAGGGTATTTGCTGTGTAGGAATCCTAGAAATAAATAAATTGATATATAGTCCCACCCTTAGGAAGCTCAGCCTTTCCAATTACAACAGCATTAAAAATAAAATGAGAGATACATTTAACAAAATTTTACAAGATTTGCACATTGAACATTTTGAAGTATCACCAAAAAAAAATTAAAAGATCTACATATATGGAAGGCATCCCATGTTCATGGAATGGTAGACAATATTGTTAAAAATGTTAAGACTCCCCAAAGTGATCTACAAATTTAATGGAATCCCTATCAAAATTCCAGCTGACTTCTTTGCAAAAATTGAAAAACTGATGCCAAAATTCATATGGAAGTGCAAGGGACCCAGGTCAGCCAAAACAATCTTGAAAAAGAAGAGCAAAGTTGGAGGACTCACTCAAAGGTTACTACAAATCTATAGTACTCAAGTCATTATGGTACTGGCATAAGTTTGGATGCATAAATCTATGAGACACAATAAAAAATCCAGGGGGGAAACTTACATTTACAGTCATTTTTCCAGAAATGTGCCAACAACACTCCATTGAAAGAATAGTCTATTCAACAAATGGTGCAGAGACACCTGGGTATCTGAAGGCAAAAGAATGAATCTGGAATCTGGACCCCCGTATTTTATATAACAAATAAAATATTAATTCAAAATGGATCACAGACAGGAAACGTAAAAACTAAATGTATAAACTTTCTAAAAGAAGACATAGTTTAAATCTTTGTGGTCCTAGGATAGGCTATGGCTTCCTAGATACAATACCAAGAGCACAAGTGAAAAAAAAGAAAGATAAAATGGACTTCATCAAAATTAAAACCATTTGTTACAAAGGACATCATCAAGAAAGTGAAATGAAAGGGGAAGGGGGTAGCTCAAGTGATAGAGTGCGTGCTTAGCAAGAAAAATAAAATGAATAAATCTAATTACCTCCCCTAGAAAGAAATTGTTTTAATGTTTAAAAAAAGTAAAGTGAAACGACAATCTGCAGAATAGGAGAAAAATTTTGCAAAGCATATATCTAATAAGAGACTAGTATCCAGGATATAAAACAAATGCTTACAACTGACCAATACAAAGAAAATCGACCCAATTTTTAAATATGCCAAGTATTTAAATAGATACACAATTGGCCAATAAGCATATGAAAAGATGCTCAGCATCACTAGCGAAATCAACATCAAAATGATATCTGATTTTACACTCACTAGGATGGTTATAATCAAAACATGGACAATAACAAGTGTCGGTCAGGAGGCAGAGAAATGGGAACCCTCAATACGCAGCCGTTGGAAAGGGGCAATGGTGCAGCTTCTTTGGAAAAGCCTGGTGTTTCCTCAAAAGGTTAGAATTATATGGCACAGCAATTCCACTCCTACATATAGAGTCATCCCTCAGTATCCTCGGGGGGTTCGTTTCAGGAACCCCCACCCTGGATACCATAATCCAAGGATGTTCGAGTCCCTTTACAATCAGCCATCTGGATCCATGAAGTGGAAACTACAGATATGGCGGGCCAACTGTACAGCCAACAGAATGAAAATATATTCTCACAAAAACTTGCACATCAATATTCATGGCAGTATCATTCAGAGTAGCCAAAGGTTACAAACAATATCCATCCATCAATGAACGGATAAACAAAATTACCAAGAATAGTCCCACAAACTTTTGGTCATTGAATCTTTGACAAAGGAGGTGAGAACATACAATGGAGTAAAGACAGCCTCTTCAGCAAATGGTGTAGGGAAAACTGGACAGCTGCATGTAAATCAATGAAGTTAGGCTACTCCCTCACAGCATACACAAAAATAAATTCAAAATGGCTTAAAGACTTAAACATGTAGACAAGACACTATAAACCTCTTAGAAGAAAACATAGGCAAAACATCTGACATACATCTCAACAATGTTTTCCTAGAGCAGTCTACTCAAGCAATAGAAATACAAGCAAAATAATACAAGTGGGATCTAATTAAACTTACAAGCTTTTGCACAGAAAAGGAAACAAAAAGCAAAACAAAAAGACAATCTATGGAATGGGAGAAAATAGTTGCAATAAATGAAACTGACAAGGGCTTAATTCCCAGAATATGTAAACAGCTTTTACACTTAATAAGAAAGAAAAACAAACAATTCAATTCAAAAATGGGCAGAAGTCCTAAAGAAACATTTCTCCAATGAAGACATACAAATGGCCAATAGGCACATGAAAAAAATGCTCAATATCATTATCAGAGAAATGCAAATCAAAACTGCAATCAAGTACTCACCTCTCACCAGTCAGAATAGCCATCATTCAGAAGTTCACAGACAGTAAATGCTGGAGAGGCTGCGGAGAATTGGGAACCCTCCTACACTGTGGTGGGAATGCAGTTTGGTGGAGCCATTGTGGAAAACTGTATAGAGGTTCCTCAAAAGACAAAAAATTGACCTCCCATATGACCCAGCAATCCCACTCCTGGACATATATCCAGAAGGAACCCTAACTCAAAAAGACACTTTCACCCCAATGTTCACAGCAGCACTATTTACAATAGCAAGACATGGAAACAACCTAAATGTCCACTGAAAGATGACTGGATAAAGAGACTGTAGTATATTTCTCCAATAGACTACTATTCAGCCATAAAATAATAATAAAGTAATGCCATTTGCAGCAACATGAATGGACCTGGAGAATGTCATTCTAAGAAAAGTAAGCCAGAAAGAGAAAGAAAAATACCATATGAGATCGCTCACATGTGGAATCTTAAAAAAAAAAAAATCAAAAAACAAAGACACAAAAAGATAAACTTATCTACAGAACAGAAACAGACACAGAGACATAGAAACCAAACTATGGTTACCAGAGGGGAGAGGGTGTGGGAAGGAATATATTGGGAGTTCAAGATTTGCAGATACTGAGTATGTATAGAATAAACAGCAAGTTTATACTGTATAGCACAGGAGAATATATTTAATATCTTATAGTAACTTATGTTTAAAAAGAATATGAAAATGAATACAGGTATGTTCCTATTTAACTGAATTGTTGTGCTGTACACAAGAAACTGACACAACATTATAAACTGACTAGACTTCAATGAAAATATTTTTAAATAGACCAAAAACGAAAAAAAAGAAAAAGGATATTATGAAACCAAAAGAATAAAGTACTGACTCAGGCTACAATATGGATGAACCTTGAAACTTTATGCTAAAATAAGCCAGACACAAAAGGACAAATAGTGCCCTTTAAGGTGAACTGTATCTAAGCGTTTACTGTACTACTTCTGTAAATTTTCCGGAGGTTTGAAGTCTATCAATATCAAAATAAAATGTATTATTCATTAAAATCATAAAACGCTTCCTCACAGGAGGGCTTTAATTATTAAATGCAGAAATGCATGTAAAGCTCCTGGAAAAACACTTTGCACGTCCACACACAGACACTGCTGTCACTGCCGCTCAGAGGGTGGTGCCAGCGCTGATGAGGGCTGCCTCCACTCGCTGCCCTGCAGACAGGAGTGAGGGCCTGGGCTCTGACAGGCAGGGTGAGCGTGACCCTGGGTCAGACACAGCCATGCCCCAGACTCTGCGTTACCCAACTTTCTTATACAAACTGCAACATGTAATGTAAACACGCTACAGGGATGTATCTTACAACACAGGGAATACAGCCAATGTTTACAGTAACTATAAATGGAGCATCTATTGTACACCTGAAACATATCATATTTAAATCAGCTATATCTTTGTAAAAAATTAAAAAATAATTTAAAAATGTTATCACTTTAATATTCAATTCGGTTTTTAAGTAACTACTAAACAGCTTAGAATGTATAAAAGCATTTAAGTGTGCTGTTTGTTTACATATTTATTTACTTTCAGCCTCCTGCTAAAAGAGAAATTAAACAATTTTTTTAAACACACCTTAACAACCATAACAACAAAAAGGCAAAACTGAGAGTGAAGAGAAATTGGAGATTCAATACTTAAATGAAACCAGGGGGAGGTAAAGTCATAAAAATGGATTCCCTGGAGTCAGGGCAAGTGTTAAAGGCCGACTAGAAATTCAGCTGTAAGATTCTTGGCAGCTAAAGCAAAAAGAAAAGATCATGGGGGGGTGGTAGAGCGTGTGCTTAGCGTGCACGGGGTCCCGGGTTCAAGCCCCAGGGCCTCCACTAACAGATAAATACACCTAATTACCTACCCCCCCAAAAGAGTCCCAAAGAAAAGAAAAAGAGAAATTTCTTTCCAAAAAAACCTGATATTAAATTTGGATTAAATACTTAAAAAAAAAAAAGAAATATAGAAAAGATGAGTGACACTGTGAAGGAAAAGCCCAGCTGGGCTAACGAGCTAAGTCACAAATCTAAGTGTGATAAGTGTCGGTTTACTGATCTAAGTATTGCTGGGCTAACTCGTAAATCTGAAGTTTAGTGTCAGTTTACTGGGCTAATAAGCTAACTCGTAAATCCAAGGTCAACAATTGTCAGTAAAGTGATCTGTTCCAAATTCATAAGCTTCAGTGTACTGATTCCTTGCTTTTTGTTGTTTGAGCCTTATTGGCTAATAGCCCCTTACTTGTAATTAACCCTATAGAACCTCATGTGCAGGTCTTGGAGGTGCTCAGAGCTTCGGAACAGAAGCCCCTCTGAGCCCGCCGGCGTAATAAATCTCAGTGCATGTTTCTTGGCTGGCCTGTTGTTTCCGTAACAACACAAGCGATAATGCCCTTGAGATAAATCTGTGATGGCTGCTGGCAGGTCCCCATGTCTCACGTGGCAAAATCTGAAACATCTTTCTCACCACTCAGAGTCATCATAAGCCCACTCCACACTTCCTGCTGTTAAATGCAGGAGCACAGGCAGGGCCCGGCCTTTGCTCTCTCTGTGTCATCACAGTGAGACAGGATGGAAGGGGCAGAGCACAGCCATTCAAGGAAGGCCACAGCAATTAACATCAAAATGGTGAAGGATTCAACCCCCAGTAGGCCTTGAGGCTCAGGATGAAGAGATTTAACTTCTAGCAGAGCTTGAGCTTCATTATACACCCATTGTAATAGTAACATGGTGAATAACATGCCCCAAGGCACCATGGCAGTCCCAAGGCTAGCCACAAAAGGTCAAAGGGTGGGAAATGGCCAACTCCCTGGGAATCCCAGCCCCTTGCCCTTAGGCTGGTCCTTCTATATATTAGCAAATGAAACCACCAAGCCCAAGAAAACGAGCAACACAGCGCCACCTCGCGGTCACCCCTCTCTCTCCCTCTTCGGAGAAAGCCCACACTCTGTGGAGTGTGTACCTACTTTTAATCTGAGCACCCAAACCCCACACCTCGTGGCCTTTCTCTTGCCTTTCAATGTGTCTCTGTGAATAAATCTACCTTTCCTCAACACTGGCTTGCTCTTGAATACTTTACTGCACAAAGCCAAGGAACAAAATCTGGTGGGACACATCCCAGGGGCTCAACCAAAGCCTGGGACACAGCCCTTCTCATGCCTCACGTTTTTTTCCTTGTATCAACAGGACTGGGTTGTGAAGGGAGCTCTGAGGCCCCAGCTAAGGGACAGAAGCTGCCCCCAGGGCTCGAATTGGCGGGCAGCCTCTTCCCCAGCAGGGGCCTTGGGGTCTGCCCGGTTCTCTGTGTTTCTCTGTTGTGCTGACTCCCCAGCCACAGAGCGTTCTCCCTAGGCCTGTCCCCACAAAACCCTTCTCTCCAAAATACAAGCACATCATGTCACAGTCCTCTTGTTCAACCAGGAAATGCTTAACCCACTTTTTCCCTCCACAGTAAAGTACCTAACTGTCCTCCCTCCCATCCCAACACTTCTTTCTTTGTGAGAACTCTGCACTCCCCACACACCATCCTGAACGCAGGTGCCTTGCTGGCTGGGACCGAGATGTTTCAGTCTCACACAGCCTGCATCCTTTCACTTTCCCCTTGTTACCATAAAAAAGCCTTTCCTGAGTCACCCACAAATCTGATTCTGAACTTCATAAAGTGCTGAGGTTGCAGTCACTGTGTGCATACCTCCCAGGTTTTGACTAAGTTTCCTTCACGAGATCTTCATTAAGGAGCTGCATCAAGAAGTTGAAAGAGGATATTCTTACATCTGAGCGGAGGAGCCTGCAAAAAATTTAAATGGCTTTGAAGAGAGAGTTAACCAGGGACAGAGAGGTCGCAGGTCCTAGTCAACAGTGTCATGAGGCAAAATGTTCTTCAAAGGCTCAGAGTGGCTTCTGAACGTGGAGTCGGCAGGGAGGAGGTGACACGCAGTGAGTGGGGTGAGTGACACAGGGTACGCTCCCCCAGCTGGGGAAGAATTGGATTTTGTTCTAGTTTTCCAAACAATTTCTTACTACCTTTTTCTCCTATTGTCACATACCATTTCCTACGAATTAAGAATATCAATGTCAGTCATTTGGGCCACTTGGGAGAAGCAACACGATGCCATTCACAGGGCTGGGACATGACAGCCACACCAGTCTAGGTTGAAAGACCAGTGGGGGTATTTCCATGGTGATCACGGGCATGCAGCAAACTCCCCAGCTTCAATGACCTCATCTCAAAGGTGGGGCAATAAAACTACCAAGAAAAGTGCGTGATGATTATGGAAGACATCTGTTTACTAGGTAAGTGCCCGTGACAGCTGCAGCTTAATGGGGAATGAGTATGATTAACAAGGCCCTGTCTACCTGGCCACACGCTCCCTGCCTTCCTGCCTTGGTGCAGCAGCAGAGTTTGTTTAGCTGAGATGAACGCCCCCAGAGCAGCCCCGACGGGAAAGCTCGCAGCTCTGCATTGCGAGGCGTGTTCCTTTCCTTCTCAGTGCTGATCACAGTTTGCTGTCATCTGTTTTTATGTTTATCCCTTTTGTAACTTCCTCTCCTCCGGAGTTTTTGCTCAAGCAGCGCAGGGCCAGGTGTGTCTTGCGGCCTGCCCGATATTCTGGGCTGGGAAACAGCCGACCACACATCTGGCTCTGGTGCTGAACGGAGAGGGCAGAAGGCCCTGGGGCCCATGCTGAACCGAGGCCCCTGCACCCAAAATTATGGTCTGACTTTGGGCAAATTACACAGTCTTCTTTACCCTGAGATTCCTCATCTGTCCATGAAAATAACTGCCCATGGCACACAGAGTTACCAAGATTAAAGGAAATCACCAAATTCACAACCTATTCAAGGGGCTACCAGTGCATCCTCAACAGACACATGCTGCCTTTACGGCTCTGACACACGCCAAGCGGGGCGGCCGCACACAGTGAACACTGCTAAGTGCCAGTGTGTTAAGTGCTTCATGTGTGCTACAATACTCTTTAGAACTTACAACAATCCCAGGAAGAAACGAATATTATCATGCCCATTTCACAGATTCACCAACAGGTTAAGAGAGGTTACATTCTAGTCCAAGGCCCTATGGTGAGGAAATGGCGATTTAAACCGGAATCTGGGCCCAGGCCTAGGCTCCATCTCTCTCCCATCCACCTGACCACTTGCCTATGAATTCCACCTGTCCAATACACAAGTTTGCAGCCGGCCAGCTCTTAAATGCAATGTGTGCCACCATTTGTCAATGTTGGTTAATTACCATAAACTGTTCTCAGAAACCACTACAGAAAAGAAAGGTGGACTTAAGGAATTCTGCATTGCGTTCTCCTGTAATGTGCAGAAACCCTTCACTACACCACCAAATCCAAATGTATGCTTCCTCCATGTTTATGTTTGCACACGGCTTATTAAAGTAGAAGGTACCTGCAGTAATTCCATCTCGGTTGCTTTCCAAGGTTGCAGATTATCCATAATCAGTCCGTGAACGAAAATACTACAATGTGAATGAAAATACTGCAACCATGTCAGTAAACAAAGAATGCTGAAACCAAGTCAACAGCGGCTGCCGCCACCCCCCAGCGAGGACAGGCCTGCAGCCCAGCCTCTGCAGCCACTCACAATGGTGCCCTCTGAGGGGACTCAGTATAAGAAAGGACAGGATACTGGTCCTAGATAGCTAGGTGCTTGTCTAAAGAATGAATTCATTGAGTCCAAAATATTTGCTTCCTCCCATACATAGAAAAGCACTAAATTCTTGAACTTAAGATACCTGGCTTTCTTTAGATAACAAGCTATCTTTTATTGTTCCAACAACCTGGTCTTTGTTGTAAAGCTCCTATATATCCTAGCTCCTCCCCAACCTCTTGGGAGCAGTCCCTCAGAGAGATCTGAGAGGCTGTCATCCTGGCTCGAGTCCTCCCACCAAATAAAACATAACTCTTAGCTTTTAGGCCGCACATGTATTTCAGTCAACAGTTTTGGACACCATGAAGGGACCCAGAGCAGACTTTCTCCACCTTAACTGTCCGAGCAACAGGGGCCTTTGTACCAGCAGTGGCCCTTTGTTCCTATCCGCCTCCTCGGGGAGTCCATATGAATTTCGGTGAGTCTCTCCTGGTTCTCGGATCTCACATATTGGTCGATATTCCTGAGATTTATTTGGCGGTGTTTCCAGGTATCTGGCCCTCCAGTTGAAGGAGACTGGGGGGAATTACCAACCCAGTGGAGATATACTGGGTGGGGCCTGGTTGAAAGATAACGGGAAATACCCACCTTGAGACGTCCGATGTGGTCTGGTGGAAACATATCAGGAAAATAATCACCCAGTGGAGACATCCCGAGTGGGTCCAAGTTGAAAAACACTGGGTTCAGGGCTGAGTGGTTAGGTAAGTGGCTGGTCTAATGTTTTCCTCAATTTGGTTACATCCATTGAATTTTTCAGGATAAAAGTAAAACTCTTATGAGGAATCTTTCAACTCCAAAAATGGGACCCTCCTCCTGGCTGGTAACAGTTTCTCGGGTGACAGAGAATCTTGCAGGAATGGTAGAGGCAAAGACTTCATGCCATAGAGTTGTCCCTGAGGGAAATCTTACTAGCAAATTTATTCTGAGAACCCGACCTTACAATGGGGAATAGAACTTTCAAAAAAAATAAAAATCAGAAAAGAAAAGAAAAAGAAATGACAGATTGCCAGCCTCCAACTATTACCCCAGCCAGGTTTATGTACGTACAAAACTTAAAACATTAATTGGAAATTAGAAAAAAAAATCTCACTCTGAAAGTAACTAACCAGGCCTGATAAAAACATTTTTTGGAATTCTGAACTTATAAAAACAAAATCCCCGTTAGGGGGAACTTGGATTTCTCTTCCTGTGTCCTTGCAATATAAACGTTTTATCTTTCTCTGGGTTTTTAAGTGTGTGTATGTATGTATATATATGTTTACTTTCTTTTTAAAGGAAACCTTGGACTCTGCCATACAAAAGGTACAAGTATCGTGTACATATGGTGGCCACGCAAATAAATTGGATTCTAAGCAATTCTTTGATTGTACCAATTGTCAGATATTTTGCCATCTTAAACTTTGTTTCATCAGCCTGGACCACAAAGGCCTTAGCTTTTGGAGAGTATAACCTTTGAATTCTATAGGCACCACCCCCACTCTCATGTGGAAGAGCCTTTTCATCTTATTGGTTTAAAAATCACTAGAGATTTATATATATATATATAATATATATAATAGATATATTATAAAATAATATATATAAAAATTGATGGCCATATGATGGATCCTTTAATTGTGAAAAACTTTTAAATTGGTGAATGTTGAAAGATATCATTATAAACGCTGTTTTATTGGTACCTATTAAAATCAATTTTAAAGGTAGAAAAATAGAGATCTAATGGTTAACCTAATAACTTAGTGAGAAAAATAAAACTGGTTTGAAAAGCTACATTTGTGTTTTTCCTTTCCGATAAACGGTTCTAGAGATGCTAATAAAAACTTAGAATAATTAATGTTAATTAGGTTGAATAACTGAAAAAGGATTGTTAAAATGTCGAAAAAAAAAGATAAGGGGCTTACCCAAGTGGATAAATATTTTTATATGGTTATTTTGAATGAGATAAATAAAATGGACATTTTTGGATTTAGGTACAAGGTTTTGATACTACACTACATAAAGTAAAAAAAAAGGGCCGAAGAGATCACCTACTGCCCCCCAACATTAAAGTTCAAACAAGTCCGTTTTATTTGCCACAGTTTAAAATATATGTATATATAGACTGAAATACTTGAT
>NC_045731.1:21283597-21293300 GCF_009834535.1 Camelus ferus
AGATTTAAAAGCATGGTTAAACACCGTTTCACTATAATTAATAAAGAAACCTGCTCATTATACCCAGAATTATCACTGGAACATTTCAGATATACCAGAATTTTCACGGAGTCCATATAATTTCTAGACTATCTATATTAATAATATTTTTCTCATACAATACTAACCTTAGAAGATTTATTATTCATTTGACAATATCATGTATTTAACATGCCAAATGAAACTTACTAGTTTAAAATCTCTCTTTGGGATGTTTCAGGGGCCCTCTGTAGCATCCCAAACTTAACTGGAGATTAAAAGAACTTTAATTAGAAATTGATATTTGGGGAGGTTGTTAAAAGATTTCAGAACACTTGGTCAGATAAACGTATAGATCACTGTAACGTAGTACTTATTCATTAACAAGAAAATACGTCAAAGGTAAAGGCAGAACAGATCACTTAAGTGGTATAAGAAGTTTTACAATCTGTTACTGAAGGTGGATTAACATTTTAAGAAAATTTTTTCCTCTTAACAGCGAGAAAACCAAATCTAGTCTTGTACCAGCTTACTTCTAAGATTCAGTTACTTTGCTCAAGTTGATTCTAAACTTAGCCAATTCCGACCACGTAAGAAACGCTTTCCTCAGTGTTCCTCTTCCACAAGCCTTCCACAGCTTTCTATTCTCATATTAGTGTGTCCCTTATTTTCTCTTCCATTCAGAAATAACCAGCTTCAGGACAAAGTCACTATTTTTCATTAACAAAATATAATTCCATTCTTATATCTTCCTTTGTTATGGAAACGACAGGCCAGTCAAGAAACAAGCACCACTCAGAGGGTTGGAGTACTCAGATGTATTACGCAGGGGGGCTCTGAGGGGCTCCTGCTCCGAAGCTCTGAGCACCTTCAAGATGTGCACATGAGGTGTTATAGGGTAAAGTACAAGCTTGGGGTATTTGGCCAATAGGCATGGAACAGCTTTAGCAGCATTATCATCACAAAAGTGGAGGCGGGGAGGCAGCAAACCAAAGTTCCAAAGCCAGATATGTATCTTTGAAAATCCAGCTGACTAGCAAAAACACATAAACAGCAAACCAACACTAATTAACCTAGATTTACAATTTAGTCTAGCAGGACTCAGATCAGTATTCCAATACTTAGATTTGTGAGTTACCTTGTTAGACCAGCCCAGCCTCTCCACATTCCTAGACTTGTGAGTTATCTTTTTAGACCAACCCAGCTTTTCCTTCACACCTTTACACATTTATCTTACTTTCCTAGGATACTGAGATCATTCCCTTAAAAATAGAGTCTATTTCAGGGTGGCACCAACCATTTATTAATATTTCTAAACACCTTTAATTTCACTATAAGAGGAAGTTAAATGTTAAGTAATTCATATTTCAATCTTATTTTATCTCAAAATGGCATAGCTATTAAATAAAATCCTATCATTTAACTTAATTTAGCACAACTCTAGAATTTAAAGATACCAAACATTTAGAGATTATCTTAAGCATACATTTTAAAAATATATTTTAAAAATTTACCCAAAGCTCTCATCTCATTTGCATTTAATTTACTTAAAATTTTACCACACCACATTACTGTTATTTTTTTCTTGACAAATCTGCAACAGATATAACAGGATCTTATTTGACTTTCATTAAACCTAGGTACAGTAAAGGTATTATACTTAATATTGATGACTTTAAAGATGTCTATATTAATTAGAACATACTTAAACTAAACAATATCAAATATTATCTTAATATTGAATATTTTCCAGTTCACGTGATGCTGAAAGTCAATTTGTTCAGTTTTTATTTTAAAAATACTTAATTTGTAAGCTCTTATTTTTTACGTCAATTAAGCAGAGCTCTTTGACTTTGATTTTTTTTTTTTTAAGCTGTAGAAATATCTCACATCTATAATGTGTACGCAGGCTTTTAAACAGAGAAAAGCTAGAGATCTCATAGCTTCACTTTAAAACTTACTTATAAGATAGGTATAATAATAGTTGGAGTAAGCTGAATTTGCTTGCTCAAATCACTAAGGCTTACTATTTATGAAACAGATATTTAAGATTTCTTGACAAAGTCTGAAGGACCCGTCAGAGTTCTGAGTTCTAAAATGCCAAAAATTTCTTGGCCCTAAGTTTTATTTCATTGAGCTAATTAGGCTCAGTCCTAGGTCACTGTTTGCTGTATTTACATTTCTGATCTGCAAGACAAAGACACACGCTTCCAGTTCCCCAGAGAACTGCTCTGTCACCCAGACCCAATTTTATCTCCTTAATTGGCATTTTTTTATCAGTGAGAAGAGCTGTAAACAAAGAATTCCATGTTTTAAAACTTTAAGGTTTACTTTATCATGTCTTCCAAAGCTTGCATAAGGCATTTAGTAAGGTCTCTTTTCCTTGAGTTATAAGTTAAACCCAGGGTAAACCTCTTATTATATTTTTTTATTAGCCACTGAATATTAGTTTTTAGTTTTACGTTATATTGGACGGCTCATGTAACTCTATTGGTTTCCTTTACTTTGTTCAATTAATATTTTCTGAGGGACAGATATGTGCCCAGCCTTATAATACCAAGAAGGGGAAGCGTTTTTCCATTGAAACAGATCTATCCCACAACATAATTAAGCAAAAGTTTTATATAAAGACCATTTAAATATACCAATTTTACAAACTTTTATCTCAATTTTATTAAATCTTATACCTTTAATTTTTATATTTATGGTTTAATCAATAATTCTTATTTCTAGAAGGAGTGCCAGAAGCCTTTTTTTTTTTTTGTTGTGCATTGTATCTAATTTTATAGAAAAGTCTCTAGGATGCCCAAGTTTCAGCCAAAGAGCTTAGACCCTTCTCAATTTTTAATTTGATTAATTGGTCTGTTGTCCCAATCATTGATCAAGTATTTCAGTCTATATATACATATATTTTAAACTGTGGTAAATAAAATGGACTTGTTTGAACTTTAATGTTGGGGGGCAGTAGGTGATCTCTTTGGCCCTTTTTTTTTTAACTTTACGTAGTGTAGTATCAAAACCTTGTATCTAATTCCAAAAATGTCCATTTTATTTATCTCATTCAAAATAACCATATAAAAATATTTATCCATTTGGGATAAGCCCTTATCTTTTTTTTTTCGACATTTTTACAATCCTTTTTCCAGTTATTCAACCTAATTAACAATAATTATTCTAAGTTTTTATTAACATCTCTAGAACCATTTATCGGAAAGGAAAAACACAAATGTAGCTTTTCAAACCAGTTTTTTTTTTAACTAAGTTCTTAGGTTAACCATTAGATATATTTTTCTATCTTTAAACTTGATTTTAATAGGTACCAATTAAACAGCTGTTTATAATGAGATCTCTTTCAACTTTCACAAATTTAAAAGTTTTTCCAAATTAAAGGATCCATCATATGGCCATCAATTTATATATATATATATATAGTGATTTTAAATCAATAAGATGAAGAGGCTCTTCCACATGAGAGTGGGGGTGTTGCCTAAATAAAATTCAAAGGTTTACTCTCCAAAAGCTAAAGGCCTTTGTGGTCCAGGCTGATGCAACAAAGTTTAAGATGGCAAAATATCTGAAAATTGGTACAATCAAAGAATTGCTTAGAATCCAATTTATTTACGTGGCCACCATATGTACACAATACTTGTACCTTTTGTATGGCAGAGTCCAAGGTTTCCTTTAAAAAGAAAGTAAACATATATATACATACATACACACACTTAAAACACCCAGAGAAAGATAAAACGTTTACATTTCAAGGACACAGGAAGAGAAATCCAAGTTCCCCCTAACGGGGATTTTGTTTTTATAAGTTCAGAATTCCAAAAAATGTTTTTATCAGGCCTGGTTAGTTACTTTCAGAGTGAGTTTTTTTTTTCTAATTCCCAATTAATGCTTGTAAGTTTTGTACGTACATAAACCTGGCTGGGGTAATAGTTGGAGGCTGGCAATCTGTCATTTCTTTTTCTTTTCTTTTCTGTTTTTTATTTTTTTTTGAAAGTTCTATTCCCCATTGTAAGGTCGGGTTCTCAGAATAAATTTGCTAGTAAGATTTCCCGCAGGGACAACTCTATGGCATGAAGTCTTTGCCTCTACCACTCCTGCAAGATTCTCTGTCACCCGAGAAAGCTGTTACCAGCCAGGAGGAGGGTCCCATTTTTGGAGTTGAAAGGTTCCTCATAAGAGTTTTACTTTTATCCTGAAAAATTCAATGGATGTAACCAAATTGAGGAAAACATTAGACCAGCCTCTTACCTAACCACTCAGTCCTGAACCCAGTGTCTTTCAACTTGGACCCACTCGGGACGTCTCCACTGGGTGAGTATTTTCCTGATATGTTTCCACCAGCCCACTTCGGACGTCTCCTCAAGGTGGGTATTTCCCGTTATCTTTCAACCAGGCCCCACCCAGTATGTCTCCACTGGGTGGGTAATTCACCCCAGTCTCTTTCAACTGGAGGGCCAGGTACCTGGAAACACCGCCAAATAAAACTCAGGATTATCAACCAATATGTGAGATCCGAGAACCAGGAGAGACTCACCCAAATTCATCTGGACTCCCCGAGGAGGCGGATGGTCACAAAGGGCCACTGCTGGTACAAAGGCCCCAGTTACTCGGAGAGTTCAGGTGGAGAAAGTCTGCTCTGGGTCCCTTCATGGTGTCCAAAACAGTTGACTGAAATACATGTGCAACCTAAAATTTAAGAGTTATGTTTTATTTGCGGGAGGACTCGAGCCGGGATGACAGCCTCTCAGATCTCTCTGAGGGACTGCTCCCAAGAGGTTTGGGAGGAGCTAGGATATATAGGAGCTTTACAACAAAGACCAGGTTGTTGGAACAATAAAAGATTGCTTGTTATCTAAAGAAAGCCAGGTATCTCAAGTTCAAGAATTTAGTGCTTTTCTATGTATGGGAGGAAGCAAATATTTTGGACTCACTGAATTCATTCTTTAGACAAGCACCTAGCTATCTAGGGCCAGTATCCTGTCCTTTCTTATTCTGAGTCTGCTCAGAGGGCACCATTGTGAGTTGCTGCAGCGGCTGGGCTGCAGGCCTGTCCTCGCTGGGGGGTGGCGGCAGCCGCTAATGACTTGGTTTCAGCATTCTTTGTTTACTGACATGGTTGCAGTATTTTCATTCACATTGTAGTATTTTCATTCACGGACTGATTATGGATAATCTGCAACCTTGGAAAGCAACCGAGATGGAATTACTGCAGGTACCTTCTACTTTAATAAGCCGTGTGCAAACATAAACATGGAGGAAGCATACATTTGGATTTGGTGGTGTAGGGAAGGGTTTCTGCACATTACAGGAGAACGCAATGCAGAATTCCTTAAGTCCACCTTTCTTTTCTGTAGTGGTTTCTGAGAACAGTTTATGGTAATTAACCAACATTGACAAACGGTGGCACACATTGCATTTAAGAGCTGGCCGGCTGCAAACTTGTGTATTGGACAGGTGGAATTCATAGGCAAGTGGTCAGGTGGATGGGAGAGAGATGGAGCCAAGGCCTGGGCCCAGATTCCGGTTTAAATCGCCATTTCCTCACCATAGGGCCTTGGACTAGAATGTAACCTCTCTTAACCTGTTGGTGAATCTGTGAAATGGGCATGATAATATTCGTTTCTTCCTGGGATTGTTGTAAGTTCTAAGAGTATTGTAGCACACATGAAGCACTTAACACACTGGCACTTAGCAGTGTTCACTGTGTGCGGCCGCCCCGCTTCGCGTGTGTCAGAGCCGTAAAGGCAGCATTTGTCTGTTGAGGATGCACTGGTAGCCCCTTGGCTAGGTTATGAATTTGGTGATTTCCTTTAATCCTTGTAACTCTGTGTGCCATGGGCATTTATTTTCATGGACAGATGAGGAATCTCAGGGTAAAGAAGACTGTAATTTGCCCAAAGTCAGATCATAATTTTGGGTGCAGTGGCCTCGGTTCAGCATGTGCCCCAGGGCCTTCTGCCCTCTCCGTTCAGCACCAGAGCCAGATGTGGGGTCAGCTGTTTCCCAGCCCAGAATATCTGGCAGGCCGCAAGACACACCTGGCCCTGCGCTGCTTGAGCAAAAACTCCGGAGGAGAGGCAGTTACAAAAGGGATAAACATAAAAACAGATGACAGCAAACTGTGATCAGCTCTGAGAAGGAAAGGAACACACCTCGCCGTGCAGAGCTGGGAGCTTTCCCGTCAGGGCTGCTCTGGGGGCGTTCATCTCAGCTAAACAAGCTCTGCTGCTGCACCAAGGCAGGAAGGCAGGGAGCGTGTGGCCAGGTAGACAGGGCCTTGTTAATCATACTCATTCCCCATTAAGCGGCAGCTGTCACGGGCACTTACCTAGTAAACAGTTGTCGGCCATAATCATCACGCACTTTGCTTGGTAGTTTTATTGGCCCCACCTTTGAGATGAGGTCATTGAAGCTGGGGAGTTTGCTGCATGCCCGTGATCACCATGGAAATACCCCCACTGGTCTATCAACCTAGACTGGTGTGGCTGTCATGTCCCAGCCCTGTGAATGGCATCGTGTTGCTTCTCCCAAGTGGCCCAAATGACTGACATTGATATTCTTAATTCGTAGGAAATGGTATGTGACAATAGGTGAAAAAGGTAGTAAGAAATTGTTTGGAAAACTAGAACAAAATCCAATTCTTCCCCAGCTGGGGAAGCGCACCCAGTGTCACCCACCCTACTCACTGCCTGTCACCTCCTCCTTGCTGACTCCACGTTCAGAAGCCACTCTGAGCCTTTGAAGAACATTTTGCCTCATGACACTGTTGAATAGGACCTGCGAACCCTCTGTCCCTGGTTAACCCTCTCTTCAAAGCCATTTAAATTTTTTGCAGGCTCCTCCGCTCAGATGTAAGAAAAGACTCTTTAAACTTCTTGATGCAGCTCCTTAATGAAGATCTTGTGAAGGAAACCTAGTCAAAACCTGGGAGGTATGCACACAGTGACTGCAAACTCAGCACTTTGTGATGTTCAGTATCAGATTGTGGGTGACTCAGGAAAGGCTTTTTTAAGGTAACAAGGGGAAAGTGAATGGACGCAGGATGTGTGAGACTGAAACATCTCGGTCCCAGCCAGCAAGGCACCTGCGTTCAGGATGGTGGGTGGGGAGTGCAGAGTTCTCACAAAGAAAGAAGTGGTGGGATGGGAGGGAGGACAGTTAGGTACTTTACTGGGGAGGGAAATAGTGGGTTGAACATTTCCTGGTTGAACAAGAGGACTGTGACATGATGTGCTTGTATTTTGGAGAGAAGGGTTTTGTGGGGACAGGCCTAGGGAGAACGCTCTGTGGCTGGGGAGTCAGCACAACAGAGAAACACAGAGAACCGGGCAGACCCCAAGGCCCCTGCTGGGGAAGAGGCTGCCCGCCAATTCGAGCCCTGGGGGCTGCTTCTGTCCCTTAGCTGGGGCCTCAGAGCTCCCTTCACAACCCAGTCCTGTTGATACAAGAAAAAAAACGTGAGGCATGAGAAGGGCTGTGTCCCAGGCTTTGGTTGAGCCCCTGGGATGTGCCCCACCAGATTTTGTTCCTTGGCTTCATGCAGTAAAGAATTCAAGAGCAAGCCAGTGTTGAGTAAAGGTAGATTTATTCAGAGAGATACATTGAAAGGCAAGAGAAAGGCCACGAGGTGTGGGGTTTGATGCTCAGATTAAAAGTAGGTACACACTCCACAGAGTGTGGGCCTTCTCCGAAGAGGGAGAGAGAGGGGTGACCGCGAGGTGGCGCTGTGTTGCTCGTTTTCTTGGGCTTGGTGGTTTCATTATGCTAATAAGTAGAAGGACCAGCCTAAGGGCAAGGGGCTGGGATTCCCAGGGAGTTGGCCATTTCCCACCCTTTGACCTTTTGTGGCTAGCCTTGGGACTGCCATGGTGCCTGGGGCATGTTATTCACCATGTTACTATTACAATGGGTGTATAATGAAGCTCAAGCTCTGCTAGAAGTTAAATCTCTTCATCCTGAGCCTCAAGGCCTACTGGGGGTTGAATCCTTCACCATTTTGATGTTAATTGCTGTGGCCTTCCTTGAATGGCTGTGCCCTGCCCCCTTCCATCCTGTCTCACTGTGATGACACAGAGAGAGCAAAGGCCGGGCCCTGCCTGTGCTCCTGCATTTAACAGGGGAGGGGTGGTGTGGGCTGAGGATGACTCTGAGTGGTGAGAAGGATTGTTTCAGATTTTCCCACGTGGGACATGGGGACCTGCCAGCAGCCATCGCAGATTTATCTCACGGGCATTATCGCTTGTGTTGTTACGGAAACAACAGGCCAGCCAAGAAAAAAGCACTGAGATTTATTACGCCGGCGGGCTCAGAGGGGCTTCTGTTCCGAAGCTCTGAGCACCTCCAAGACCTGCACATGAGGTTTCATAGGGTTAATTACAAGTAAGGGGCTATTAGCCAATAAGGCTCAAACAACAAAAAGCAAGGAATCAGTACACTGAAGCTTATCAATTTGGAACAGATCACGTTAGTGACAATTGTTGACCTTGGATTTACGAGTTAGCTTGTTAGCCCAGTAAACTGACACTAAACTTCAGATTTACGAGTTAGCCCAGCAAAACTTAGATCAGTAAACCGACACTTATCACACTTAGATTTGTGACTTAGCTTGTTAGCCCAGCTGGGCTTTTCCTTCACAGTGTCACTCATCTTTTCTATTTTTCTTTTTTTTTTTTTAAGTATTTAATCCAAATTTAATATCAGGTTTTTTTGGAAAGAAATTTCTCTTTTTCTTTTCTTTGGGGCTCTTTTGGGGGGGTAGGTAATTAGGTGTATTTATCTGTTAGTGGAGGCCTGGGGCTTGAACCCAGGACCCCGTGCACGCTAAGCACACGCTCTACCACCCGCCCCATCATCTTTTTCTTTTTGCTTTAGCTGCCAAGAATCTTACAGCTGAATTTCTAGTCGGCCTTTAACACTTGCCCTGACTTCATGGAATCCATTTTTATGACTTTACCTCCCCCTGGTTTCATTTAAGTATTGAATCTCCATTTTCTCTTCACTCTCAGTTTTGCCTTTTTGTTGTTATGGTTGTTAAGCTGTGTTTAAAAAAATTGTTTAATTTCTCTTTTAGCAGGAGGCTGAAAGTAAATAAATATGTAAACAAACAGCACACTTAAATGCTTTTATACATTCTAAGCTGTTTAGTAGTTACTTAAAAACCGAATTGAATATTGAAGTGATAACATTTTTAAATTATTTTTTAATTTTTTATAAAGATATAGCTGATTTAAAATATGATATAAGTTTCAGGTGTACAATAGATGCTCCATTTATAGTTACTGTAAACATTGGCTGTATTCCCTGTGTTGTAAGATACATCCCTCTAGCGTGTTTACATTACATGTTGCAGTTTGTATTAGAAAGTTGGGTAACGCAGAGTCTGGGGCATGGCTGTGTCTGACCCAGGTTCACGCTTCACCCTGCCTGTCAGAGCCCAGGCCCTCACTCCTGTCTGCAGGGGAGCGACTGGAAGCAGCCCTCATCAGCGCTGGCACCACCCTCTGAGTGGCAGTGAAAGCAGTGACTGTCTGTGGACGTGCAAAATGTTGTTCCAGGAGCTTTACATACATTTCTGCATTTAATAAATAAAGCCCTCCTGTGAGGAATCATTTTATGTTTTTAATGAATAATACATTTTATTTGATATGATAGACTTCAAACCCCGGAAATTTACAGG
>NC_045731.1:21293400-21441197 GCF_009834535.1 Camelus ferus
CGCCCTTTTCCCTTTGAATCCCCACCCCTTATACTCCACTCTACTCTTTTTGATAGTACTTACCACCTTCTGATAAACTTTAACATTTTCAAAAAAAAAAAGAAAAAGATGCTGGTACCACTTCAACGTGGACGAGCCTTGATAACAGCATGTTAAGTGAAAGGAACCAGACACAAACGGCCACATATTGTTGATTTCAGTGATCTGAAATGCCCAGAATAGGCACATGCAGAGGCAGAGAGCAGGTGTTGGTTGCAAGGCGCTGGGTGGAGGAGGGATGGGGAGTGACTACTAGTGGACAGGGGGTTTCTTTTGGGATGATGGAGTGTTCTGGAAATAGATGGTGGTGAGAGCTGCACAACCGTGAGTGTACAGAAGACTGCTTAGCGTTGTCTCTGGGCGTGCGTGTTGTTGGGGCAGCTTTATTTTGTTTTCACCCTGCAATGTGAAGAGTCATCTTGTGCTGAGGCCGTTCTACTCATGTGAGTGGTGAGACTCAGAGACTTTGAAGAGTCATGTTTCTTTTCCCCCTTGCTAAGTGTAGGCAAAATAGATTTAAGCCTGAGAAAGTGCTCAATCTGCAGAAATGTCATTCAGTTTTGCATGGTTTAAAAATCTTGAGAGCTTTTTAATCATTAAGGACAGTCTGTGGGGGGAAATAGCCCGTGAAGCCTGGGTGAGACCTGAAAGAGCCGTGCTTCCCTCCCTGACACGGGTGGGGATTTCACCCCCGTTCAGGCAACGAAGGGCCCAGACGCGTGAGCGGAGTTGACAATCGTGAATATTTACGTGTATCCGCTGCTTCATCTTGGATATTAATTTCAAGCTGAGTCAGTTTGTGGCAGCAGCCTCATCTTACATCAGGAATTTATAGTATCTGCTCTTTGAGGTGAAGACCAGACAGACTTGATTATTTAACAGTCTGTCTTGAATTGATATCACAGATTCCTTTGTCAACAGCAAAACAGCAGAAATACAGACATCCTTTAATGCCTATGTGACCTGAAGCAGGTTTAGTCTCTGTGCACCTGTGGCCTTATTTGTGGGTAGGGAAGATGATAACAATGCTTCCCTCAGAGGGGCTGGTGAGGAGGGAGTGAGAAGCACAAATGGAAGACTTACACAAGATGCTCATGAATGACTGGATTTAATGATCTCAGGCTGGTGAGGCCTCAGGGACAGAGATGTCAGAATAGAGCAGTCCTAGCCAGAGCTCGATCGGTGTTGGCCACTGTGATTATGATCAGTATCACCACTGTGGGTTATGAGGTAGTTCCAAGACTTGGTAATATGAATTCATGAATAATGTTAAAAGACTAGACATCTCAGATCCAGTTTACATAGTTCTCAAGATTTCCTCTGAGAAATGGATGTTTTATTCCCCATCTTAAATCTGAGTTGAGTCTCTAAAAAAATTCTGTATTCCTCCATCTTTTTGCTTTAATTCTCCATTTCTTAAAAAAAAAAAGTTTTTAAATGGAGTTACTGGGGACTGAAGTGAGGGCCTCATGCATGCTAAGCACATACTCTCCCAAATGAGGTATAATCTCCCCCTGAATTTTTTTAAACTTTACTTTCTTAGTATTCAGAGTTTAGAGGCCTCTAATTCTTTTTCTGGAGACTTGTCCATGAACCTGTAAATCTATAATTAATAGACAAAACTTGTTTTATTAAAAAAATCAATAGAATATTCTGCAATCCATCCAAAAGGAAATGCTCATTGACTTAAAATATTTCTCCTTTATGGTGATTTCTACTTTTTGGTCTAGCTTAATTTATTAAAAGCCATCCTCATCATCATAATGACCAAACTCGATGTGAGTGGACACCTACCTAAGGCTAAAATGCTTTCCTCATGTTTTACTTCATAGTAGGTGTTTGAGGGTAGGTATCAGTGTCTCCTTTTTTGCAGCTGAGGGATTGAGAGATGGGGCAGCTTGTCCCAAATCACACGCAGCTGGCGGTGGCTAGCTCGGTGCTGGAACCCAGGCTTCACAGGATGCATTCTTAATTGCTCCTCTAATCAGCCTCCCGTTGAGTGGTTTCCCGAACTCCTGTGAGTCCATAAATGGCCGATTTTAGTGATCTCAGCCTGATGAGGCCTTCAAAGCAGAGACACCAGTGAGAATGTGAGACAGAGTGGCCTAAATTAAAATTGTACATTTTCACAAATGTTTTATTCTCGGCTAATGACTTAAAAAGTTAGTGTTATTTATTCTAGTGTTCTGCAAGCACTAAAAACAAAATATTAAAAATGATTATAATGCAAAAGAAAAGTGAGCTTTGAAAGTCCAACCACTGCTAATGACTCATTGCTTGTTTTTCTCTAGTGGTGCTTATTGAGAGAAAAATTTACAAAGTCTGAATTGGTTTTATGTAGTTTTAGTATGGAAGAAAAAATTGTCAGTGAATATTGAAAGTAAAATCTTGACTCTTTTCTTTCCTGATGATGAATATGTAAGTTGTTTTTTCATGGCTTAAGTACATTTCCTCATTTGTGAAATTTGAGTAATGCTGTTTAACTTGTTTTGACTGTGAGAGTTAGACGCCTTGTATACAAAGCACCAAAGAGGTGCTCAATAAAAAATGTGCTTTCACAATGACAGTTTAGAAGAATCAACTCTGAATACTAAAGAGGGTGGCTTATTTCTGATACATAGTTGATATGTATATATGTGATATATATGAATATGATTTACAGTAATAAGGATTCAGTTGTTTTTTAGTGCAGTATGAAGTTTTGATGAAATCAATGTCATTCTTGTAAGATACAGACTAGTTAAATTGCCTTAAGCAGACGACCTTGAAGATTATTTACACAGAATGTGTATTTTTACAACTCAGAATTCATATTGCCATGTAACCATCCACTAGAACTTTTAAATTTGTAGGAATATGACCAGAACCATTAATTTGGAAAAATCAACATGAAATATTTTCAGGAAATAAGCTTTCTCTGTTGTGATTGAAGAAAATTTTGATTTTTTTCTGTACTCTTAATAGGTTTTAAAATATCAAAACATTGATTTGACATGTCACTTTTTAAATGGAGAGAATAAAGCTCAAGCTGTTTTAATACATAAATTAATGTTTTTGCATTTCAACAAAATGATATGATTTCCTGACTCTTTGGGAAGACTATTTTGCAAGACACTTACATTACCTACTGTTGGAAAAATGCAGAAGTGACTTTTATGAATATAGGCCTAGTACAGATCTGTTGGCATTTGACATAGTGCAAGACATGAGGACTAGGAGAGCTTTGCTGCTGATTGCAAGGAGGACAGATCCCAAGCCTCAGTCTCCCCTCCTGTAAAATGAAGAGGCTGGACTGGATTCTTTCCTCTTCTAAGATGAGTTTCCATATGCCGTTGTCTTTTGTTTATATTCAGGAGTATTATCAATTTCAGATTAAATGCTGAATACCACTCCCTTCCCCGAAGCAGAATTCAGTATATGCTAGATAAGCTTTCAGTTATCTGATTCTTCTTTCTTTCTTTTTTTAAATTTTATTTTATTGAATTATAGTCAGTTTACAATGTTGTGTCCAATTCCAGTGTAGAGCACAATTTTTCACTTATACATGAGCATGCATATATTCGTTGTCACCTTGTTCTTCACTGTGAGCTACCACAAGATCTTGTATATATTTTCTTGTGCTATACAATATAATCTTTTTTATCTATTCTATATATACCTGTCAGTATCTACAAATTTCAAACTCCCCGTCGGTCCCGTCCCACCCCCTTCCTCCCTGGCAACCACAAGTTTGTATTCTATGTCTATGACTCTGTTTCTGTTTTGTATTTATGTTCATTTGTTCCTTTCTTTTCTTTTTTAGATTCCACATATGAGTGATCTCATATGATATTTTTCTTTCTTTCTCTGGCTTACTTCACTTAGAATGACATACTCCAGGGACATCCATGTTGCCACAAATGGCATTATGTTGTCATTTTTATGGCTGAATAGTATTCCATTGTATAAATATACCACCTCTTCTTTATCCAGTCATCTGTCAATGGATATTTAGACTGTTTCCATGTCTTGGTTATTGTAAATAGTGCTGCTATGAACATTGGGGTGCAGGTGTCATTTTGAAGCAGGATTCCGTCTGGATATATGCCCAGGAGTGGGATTCCTGGGTCATAGGAAGTCTATTCCTAGTCTTTTCAGGAGTCTCAATACTGTTTTCCACAGTGGCTGCACCAAACTGCATTCCCACCACAGTGCAGGAGGGTACCCTTTTCCCAACCGCCTCTCCAGCATTTGTCATTTGTGGACTTTTGAATGATGCCCATTCTGACAGGTGTGAGGTGATACTTCATTGTAGTTTTGATTTGCATTTCTCTGATAATTACTTATACTGAGCATTTTTTTCCTATGCTTATTGATCATTCATATGTCTTCATTGGAGAATTGCTTGTTTAGGTCTTCTGCCCATTTTTGGATTGGGTTGTTGTTTTTTTCTTACTAAGTCATATGAGCTGCTTGTATATTCTGGAGATCAAGCCTTTGTCAATTTCATCTTTTACAAACATGTTTTTTCCCATTCTGTAGGTTGTCATTTTGTTTTACTTATGGATTCCTTTGCTGTGCAAAGCCTGTAAAATTAATTAGGTCCCATTTGTTTATTCTTGCTTTTATTTCTATTGCTTGGGTAGACTGCCCTAGGAGAACATTTTTGAGATGTATGTGAGATAATGTTTTGCCTATGTTTACTTCTACGAGGTTTATTGTATCTTCTCTCATGTTGAAGTCTTTAATCCATTTTGAGTTTATTTGATTCTCGTTTCTGATCCTACAGGCAATTTTTTTGTTGCATCTTTCCCGGCAACCTGGAAAGGCTTTTTAGCCATAGGTGGCGCTGTTGCACCTTACAGTCTTAATTTTCCTGTTTGTAAAAGAAGGCTTAAACAACGTTATTTTATTTTGATTTCTTTGCTTAATGCTTCAGGATAGCACAGTGTCCATTGTGTCTATCTACCTGGAAAAATTATTCTACTTAGATCTTAATTTTATTCTGTCATCTCACTGTGAACATTTCAGACTTGCTGTGCAAACAATGGCAAAATCGGACTTTTCTTCCAGTGTTAGAAACCAGTGAGCCGGGATTTTATTAAACAGCTAGAAGCGGCCTCTGGAGCACCTTAAAGCTGAAAAGTGTACTGAGTTCCCTGAGTATTGACCCCACCGCTGTGTGTTAATTGGTGGGAGGTGATTTGGTACATATAGGAAGGGGTGTAGCTTTTTGACTTGGGTTTGCATGCATGCGCTGCCACTGAGCCACGTGAACCCGAGTCAGTTCGTTCTGAGTTTTTCCCTCGTCTGTGTGATGGGGACGCTCATATCTGCTTTGTAGAATTGTGAGAATTAGAAATTATGTAAAGTGTTTAGCACCGTGGGTATCTCAAGAGGGCTCATAAACTTTAGCTCCTGCTTTGTATGAAGCCATCATTTTATAGTCTTTGGCAATTTCTAAGAAATAGCAAAATAAGAAAGCTGGTTTTATGATGAAAGACATTTGAAGAGGTTCCATAGTTCCTATACTCATAATTTAGCATCAGCAGAGTCAGGACCATTACACAGTCACCCTGAACCAACGTTAAGCCACAGAATCTTTTGTTAATTAGTATACGTTGGGGCTTAAGGGGATCCAATAGTTATACACATGTTTTCTCCAGCAGCCAACTGAGAGATGACACAGAAAAGCAGGCAGGCGATTAACATCTCCTTTATTACTGAGGAAGCCATGTTCTCCATGAACTTCAGGGCTGTGGGAAAATGGGTGTCATGGTACTGTGTCCCAGAACTAGAGACTCACCCTGTCCCAGGTAGCTCTGGGCCACAGCGAGCCTTCCCTTGAGAGGATCTGCCCCATCATGCATAGGGCTGTCCTGCCATGGAGCTGAGCATCCCGGGTGCTTCCCGAGAGTGGCTAGCATAGAAAGAAAAGAAGGTTTTCACATGCCCTGCTTGTCTCCCGGATTCACAGCTCACTCTGTTAGTGTGACAAGGGCTAGCTGTGGACCAGTGGTCAGGGGTGTGAAGGGAGAAGCACTCTCCGTGGCCCAGAGGAGTGGGGAGGAGGCATCCCCTCCCGCAGTTTAAACAGGTGGTGGGATGGAACAGAAGGGTGCTCCCCAAGAGTTTATAAAAGGAGAAATAAGGATTTCTTTGGGACTTAGTCTAGCCGGGAAACACTGACGATGATTAGAAGGGAGACTTGTAAATCACTTTAATATTAAGTTAATATTTGTTGAGCACCAAAAGTATGCTAGATTCTTTTCTGAGCATTTTATAGAAAGGAATCCTTCAATCTTCACAACAAGCGAGTAAAGAAGGATTGTTATCCCAGTTTTACAGTGTGGAAATTGAGGCACACAGAGGGTAAGTAAGTTGGCCAAAGTCACAGAGCTAGTAAGTGGCAGAGCTGTGATTTAAACCCTGGCTGTCTGGTTTCCAGGCTCCCAGAGATGGGCTGTGAGTGTTTAGAGGTATCTGCATGCCTGGGTCTCTGTAACTCTGTACATCAGTTACCCCAGAAAAGACAGGGGAAGGAGAGTTACACAGGTGCTCACAGTTGTGTCTCAGCCACTGTCCAGGAGAGTGCACCGTGATTAACGTTGTTTTCCAGGCAGCATGTCTGTTCGTATAACTTTGAGTTAATCTAGAAGCCCTCCCTGCATTGCTTCTATCCATGCTTGCCATATGACCAACTGCCCGTGATTGGGCTGTTGAGGAGATAATGTACTGATGGTTGAACTCTGATATTTCAGTCTGGTACATAGTTTCATGTCTGCTGTTACATTAATATGTTAAACGTCTAGTTTTCTTGCATCAGTTTGGTTAATGTGAGACCAGTCCATTGGAGCCCAGGGATGCTGATGGTATAATTTCTGAGCACGTTGTGGCACTTCTACCCATGCAGACCTGGCTGGAGAATGTCCCCCTTCCTCACTAATTTCTCCCGATAGCAGCGTCCTCTCCCAGCCCTGCACGTGAGCCCGGGAGCTCTCTGAGTAGGCCAGACAGTCAGAGGCAAACTCTAAAAATCAGAAAATGATGAAGTACCTGGAAGTGCGTTTAATAGATGAAAAGGGCTTCCAGGTAGTCCGATGGACTCTTTGAGGCCGTTTGTTGAAAAGCTGTCCACTGTTTGTGGTTAAGCTACTTCTTTGCTGTTGAAAAGTCTGGATTAGATGAAGGGATTTTAAAAAGCAGAAAGGAGTGATTTCATGTGGTCCAACCACACGGGTGAGAAGGGATGGGTGACCGCCTGTGTGAGGCATAGGCAGAGTCTTACAAGCTTCATAAAACAGCTTTAAAAGCTCTGCCCTCTGAGTGCACTTCATTTGGGGTCTAGTTCATCACTGGTCATGCTGAGAGGGCAAATAATTGATGATGGCAGAAAGGACACGGAGGCATCAAAAAGGTCTCAGTCATGTTCCCTGTTTAAAGGATGTGGCACAGTGTAATATATTTCAGCTGGTTATTCACTGAACAGTTTTGAGTGTTTTCTGGGACTCCACAGTCCCCCAAGTTTCCATGCAGCTAAGGGTCCCCTCAGTGCAGCTCTGTCAACGCTTGTCCTGGGGTGACATGTTGTCACAGGGAGCAGGACGGTGAGTGTCCCCGGCTCCTCCGAGCTCCGTCTCCTCATCTGCAGTGCCGGGTTTCTCATCCCTGTCTACTTTGTAGGGTTGCTGAGAATCACACGTGATGGCTGTCAGGTGTGATTTGTGGTTGTCCATGTGTTTGGCATATAGTCAGTATTTGATGGAAACACTTTTTTTTTATTATTATACCTGCGGCTCCTCGATTGCAGTGGTTTTTAGTCTGCATTTTTTTATAACTTTATTCTTATATATAAATAAGCACTTATTTATATTTATTTTTATGGATGCACTGGGGATTGAAGCCAGCACATTATGCATGCTAAGCAGGTGCTCTACAACTGAGTAATACCCATCCTCCTTGTCTGCACTTAAAAATAAACATTGCAATACACAAAATAGTTCTTAAACACCATCATGGGACCTAGTCTCTGTATAGACAATTGAACACGAATGCTATTTCAATAAGAATAAATGTTGGGACATACATTTCTGAATCTGTTAATGTGCTTAAAAACGATCATAGCTAGCGATAAACACGAGTCTTGGATCCGGTACTTCTTAGGGTCTGTTCTGCCATCATGGGAAATTACATTCTACAGAGAAGGCTAATTGGGTCTCGTTGATATTTGGATGGCTTAGCAGAAGATCTAGGCTTTCAAAAGCTGTCCGTTTTATATTTTAAACTAACTACAAAGTTATCTTCTAGAAGTTGGTAGTCCTAAGCTTCTGAAGTGCCCAGTAATTCAGTATGTATGTGTCTGTGTCTGTGTCTGAGTGAATGTGTGTGTGTGATTTCAGGAAGGTAGAAATAAGTTCCATATAGACTTCTGATACATTTCTCCTCCAGTTTAAGTTGTAGGCATATATTTACACAAATAAAATGATATTCTTTTGTCATTTGGCACATTGGTGGGAATACGAGGTTCTCAAACTTGTTTCAGAAGGGTTGGGGAGCATGAGCTTAGAAAATGGGAGGAGAAAGAGGCAGGGAGGCACTTCACACTTTGTGCAGGATATGAGAAACAGTAGTTTTTCTTTTTTTCTTCAAAAGCAAACTGGCACTGAATTGTAACATGCTATTACCCAGAATTGCTTTTCTGATCAGATACAAGTGCCTCCGATTTTTCAAGGCAACATGAATGATGAACTGTGTTTTAGCAGTTATCTTTAAAAGTAGATTTATTTTTCAAGTAAAAGGCTATAGCCTGTTTTTCTTCCAGTGGTACAAGAAGTTCTCATGGATCTAGGTAGATGATCGATTGCTTAGTTTGTTTGGGTTTTCTTTTTTTTAGGTGCTTGTTTCATTGTGGTGTGAATGAATGTTTAAAATTTCTGGATTTTGATCTTTAGAACATGCTGATTTATCAGAACTGTTAAAAACCTGATTGTTCTTTGGTCCTCGTTTGGTGGGGCACCCTATTGATTTCTGTTGTCTGTTAAAGAGGGAAATTCTTCCTCTAGCCTGCAGATCATTAAGTGAATGGTTTGCATTGTGCCTTTAAAATTCATTGAATGCATTGAGCATGTCTGTCCAGTGAATTTTTAATTGACTCATAGTAATGACTTTGCTTTGGTTCTGTGGCTTTTACTCCTCTCCACAAGAATTTGAATTCTCTGTTGCATTTTGTATACGTGTTCTTCACAGGGGAAGAAATTTTGCTTTTTTTAAAGAGGTGGATTTTCCTATCCCCTCTGAATGCCTTCTGTAATTACTACAGCAAAAATCTGTTATTGCAGTGCTTAATTATTACATAAACAATTTTTTGGCTTAATCAGAAACAATGACAAAGAGTGATAATAAAAGATACGAAAACCTTCCTTCCTTGGAAGAATAGAAATCATGTGGTCAGGCTCACGCATGCTTTGTGCCTGACACACTCTCTTGTCATTGTGTATCATGATTCGGAGATGGAATTGTTTCAGGTTTGTAGATTTTTGTTTTAAAATTTGTGTTGAATTCTTTCTCCAGGATGATGTTTCCTGTTGGGTTTGTGGAAAGTGTAGAAGAAGGGAAACAAATGCTTTGTTTTGTTTTCAGGAGGCCTGAGTTGCTGATGAGAAAATAGTTGAGGGTGGGCTGAGGAACACAGAGACACTCCCTCTCCTCCCGGCTGATATCGATGAACAATGAAATCAATTAGGTGTATCGATATTTGACCAATAGAATTCAACGAGCCCAAACTGGCTAGTTATGCCCAATGGAATGTACTGAATACACCTGCAGAGTTAGGTGCTTTACCAAGTAGAAGCAGCTTAGAGCAATCAGAAAAATCAGTCCTATGATGAGATATAAAAAGAATATAATATCTTTTATTTCTGAAGCTTTTCTACGTTAAGTTGTGTAGAGCTAAAATTAAGTTTCACGCACCAGGAGTTAAGAGTGTGAGTGGTTCTGTGGGATCGTTATTCAGGGAGGTGTCTAGATCCTGCTAGAGTGGCTGAAGCTGGCAGGAAAAGACCCAGAGCCAGGATTTGTCATCCCAGGGTGTTCTCCATAATGGTTCCATGTGGGAGCCCATGATTGGGTTAACAAATTATAACAGACCCCAGCCGCCTGTCAACTTTAAGAAGAAAAAACTGTGCTTAGTAACTGCTTTGCAAGCAGGGGCCTGTGCATCCTCACTCCTGTCTTCTTGCCTTAAAAAGCAGAGACAATGTTTGCTTGCATAGTTGAGGTTTTAGATAGCACTCTGCTCATTGCAAAGCAAGGACCCAGGCCCTCAGCTATAAACGCTGGGCTTGTGTGCTGTTAGATAGTCTATTATCCCCAAAACAAGGACCTGGCTGGTCTGCTGGTCTGCTTTGTAATTCACATATCTAAAAAATGTATCTTGTCCCCTCACCCCATGACTTCCCTAAAGATACACTAAGCCTTTGTACTCATTGTGGATTCTACAATCTCTATCTCATTCTGCCTTTCCCCAAGTTCCTGCTTACTATCACACACCTGTTAATGACTTTTTCCTTTGATTATACACAATAAATATGAGAGCATTTGACAGGCTCATGGAGTTGGCTCCCTACTCCCTTTCACTCTGTTAACTTTTTCCACAGAGTCTTGAGTAATTCATTCCATGTCGGTACGACTTCTGCCAGCCAGAACCCACAGCTCCAGGTGAGAAGGATGCAGGCTTTATCACTCCTAACCGAGGGAGAGACAGAAGAGTATTGTGATCTGCTCCCCCGTGGTCCCTTCCTGTCCCAGGGCCACTCCAGTTCACCTGCAGCCTTCTGGCCTCTGCTCACAGGGCCTCTGTCCCAGGACTGACCGCAGCCTATTCTTCCTTGTCAACATTTCCTGTGCCTTTCAGAAGTTGGTCTCTTCTCTGCAGTTCAACCCTGGCAGATATGATGGTGGTCAGCGTGCTGGTGGGCAGTCCCTTGGGGATTGCCAGGAGCCATGCTGATTCTCCTGAGTCTCTCATTCTGGGTTACAGAACTGTCGAGCACCGGAGGAAACCCATTCACGTGAGGCCAGCACAGCATTGCATCACTTTCATTTTATTTTTGAATTTTCAGTGTAGAAATTATTTGTAGCAAACTGTTCCAGATTTTCGGCCGCCTGCTTTCCTCACCACCTTTTCCTTGCTGGCTCTGGTGCTTGTTTTAAGAACCAGGTTTCTTCTCTGGTCATTTGTAGCAGCTGGGCTCGCCGAATCCTTGATCTGCATTTGAAGCAGAGTGCTTCTTCGTGATGTCAAACTGATTTCCCTTGTCATTTCTGAATATTTCGTGTACACTCAGCAACTGTTTCAAGTGAAATGCTCTTGTCCAATTTCGGTTAACTCACATTTGCTGATCTGCTGCTTTCATGCTGAGAGCAGTTTCGTCTTCCTGTAATAAAAGTTAGCAATTTGTATTTACTATGGGAAGGCACTGCCCCAAGGTGCTTTTGTTCTTAACAGTTTTAATACAGCTCACCGATTAAAATGTACTGCGGTTTTTACTCTATGCCGAGAATTGTGCATCCCAATCAATCTTAGAACATTTTCATCCCCCCAACTGGAAGCCCCGTACCCATAAACAGTCATTCCCATCTTCCCCATCCTCCCCCAGCCCCAGGCAGCCACTCTTCTCTCTCTGTGGATTTGCCTGTGCTGGAGATTTCATGTAAATCGAGTCACTTCATGTAAATGGGACCGTCTATTGTGACTGAATTCTTTCACACTGAGTAACGTTTTCAATGTTTGTCCAAGTTTGTCCACGTTGTGGCCTGTCTCAGTACTCCTTGCTTTGCTATTGCTGAATAATATTCCACTGTATGGCTGGGTCCCTCTGTTTACCCATTCATCACATGATAGATATTTGGGTTGTTTCTGCTTTTTGGCTGTGATGAATAATCTTGCCATAAACATTCCTGTAGGAATTTTTATGGGGACATTTGCTTTCAGTTCTCTTACGTGTGTCCCCAGGAAGAAGAATTGCTGGGTCATTCAGAAACCAAATGTTCAACTCTCTGAGGACCTGCCAGGCTGTTTTCCAAAGTGGCCACACTATGTTACATCCTCACCAGCAGCTGCTGTGAGCTCCGCTTCCTCTGTGTCCTCATTAGTGCATGTTACTCTTTTTTTGATTATAACCTATTGTAGTGAGTGTGAAGCAGTTTCTCCTAGTGGTCTTGACTTGGTTTCCTTTACAGCTAATAATATTGAACATCTTTTCATTGTGCTTATTGGCCATTTTTACATTTTCCTTTAAAAATATCTTTTTAGATCCTTTATTCATTTTTTAATTGACTTGCTTTTTACTGTTGAGTTGTTGGACCTTTTTTTTTATCTTGGAAATACTAATTCCTTATCAGATAAATGATTTGAAAAAATTTTCTCCTGTGTGTTGTTTTTTCACTTTCTGGATGGTATCCTTTGAAGCAAAGTTTTAAATTTTGATGAACTCCAATTTATCTCTGTTTTCTTTGTTCCTTGTGCTTTTGGGGTCATATTTAGGATATGAGGTATTTTATTTAAACTTTTATATATAAAATAACTGAATTCTTAGGACCGTTCTAGAAGATGGGTGCTGTTGTTGTCCCGAGTCTATGGATGAGGAGACTGAGATGCAGAAAATTTCCCTGAATATCAGTGTCACAGCTACCTAGTGGTGCTGTGGGCTTTCAGACCCTCTTGTTTGTCCCCAGCATCTGTGCTCTTCAACACCATGCTCTACTCCTTCCTGGAATCGTTAATGAAAGTCTTTCCTTCTTTGATTTCTTGTTAGTTTTTTTCTCATTGGGGACCTCATCTTCTCATTTTCCTTGCAGAGCTCAGTGTAGGTTAATTTTAGGTCTCATGTAGGCAGAAGCATTGCTACCAGTTAACTATTTTACTACTCACTTTGCAGTGATGGCTGTTGCTAATTGATCTAATCAAGTCATGCTTAAGTCTTTCCTGCTCATGACACTAAAAACAGAGTCATGACTTACAGAATGCTCAAAGAAGAAGGTACTTGATTGGTTTTAATTTGCTAACCAATCAAATTAAAACCCCAGTGTTGACATAGATTATAAGCCCTCCAGAATAGGGTCATTGTCTTCCTTGTGTTTCACTTATTTGGTCACAGTGTCTGGATAGTGCCTTGCTGTCCAGCAGTATTGTTAGGTTACAGTGCTTGTGAATCATTGTAAGGAAAGAATTTTGACAACAGACTGTGTTGTTCATTTCACAAGGGAAAAGATAATATAAAAATACTGCTCAGATCTATTTTAAAATTAAGCTTGGAATTTTGAGGAGAGTTCGAGGAACCATACAAAGATATTTTTCACTGATTATAGATGTATCTTCGACACATTATGGTTACATAGCAGACTAACTTATCAACTAGATTTGACAAGAGGGGTGTATTATTGATTATTTGTTTTAGTTGAAATATTCTACCTGGGATAAAGTAATCAGTGCCCATAAATGAACAAATGTAACTTTGTACTTCTATGCAACATGGGAGCAGACTTCATACATTTATGTATAATATATGTGGGTGTGTGTTTTAAACTGTCTTTCAGTGTTTTTATAGATTTTCAGCAATGTTCTACCTTTAGAATTCTTCTAAGAAAATCACCCCCGTATCTAGTCCAGTTTGTACTGTGTATCCTGTCTTATGCATGTAATCCCACTGTCCCCTCAGTGAGGAATTTCCTCTCGTACTGAGTTAGTAGCAGAGCTACAGGGACTGGGATTTCTAGGCCTTTGCTCTCCATGGGTTTGCAGTTGGCTGTCAATCACGAATTTCCCTTTCTTGGGTTTTCAATGTTCAGTTAGAATTTTTGAAACTAACTATTAATATGTTGCACCAGGCTCCCTAGAAACTTGATGTGTTTGTGCATTCCAGTTTTCAATTTATGAAAAATGTAAATGCACTCTTGTTTTTAAGTAGACATTTTTCACTAGATATTTGTTTACCTCTTTATAGTTAATTTTTTTCCCCAATGAATGAATAGGTATGCATGTTTTAAAAGATACATTACTTTCTATTTTTCTTATTGTAACAGTTATATTATTGTAGAGAATTTACAAAATAAGGATAAACACAGTAAATAAGTTAAAAATGGCCTGTAATCTCCTCACCTGGGGATACAGGTGTAAGTTTTGAAATTGAGAATTACAAGTCCTCTCACGTTGTTCTACTTTTACAAGATCGCTTTGGTTACTGAGTCCCTCGAATTACCATATGAATTGTAGCAGCAGCTAGTCACTTTCTGCCGAGGAGCCCGCTGGGATTGTGATCGAGGACCACATTGAATATACGGATCGCTCTGGGGGGCACTACCATTCCAAGAGCACTGTCTTCTGATACAGGAATGTGCGTGGTGCGTCTGTCCAGGTATTTAGGTCTACTTTAATTTTTTTAACAATGCTTTCAGTTTACAGAGTATTATTTTACTTAATTTTTTGCCTTTATACGGAGGACAATTGTGTAAGGCACTGTGATCAGAATTGTATTTGAGCCCCGTCCCTTGCTGCCGCCATGGTCTCTGCGCTCTTGCTTCACCCTCTGTACAATCTTGCACAAAATAGGACCTCAGTAACTCTCTCTTGAATGAATGATTATATGATTGTTGGATGATGCTTGAGAGTCCTTGTGATGATTTTCTTTCCCAACCTATCCCCACTTCTTAACTATGCCCTTTCTCTTGTTAAACTCCAGCCTGGGTTTCAGCCTGCCTGTGGCATTGATTTTCCCTGTCTGTAGACTCTTCCTTTCACTGGTTCATGATAATGTTACATGTGGGCTGATGGAAACTTGCTAGATGTCAAGAAAGAGCAAATCCATTGTATGCTAGTATTTTTAGAGTGTGGTAATCTTTTATCGATTGAAATTAAATCAGGCTAACCCCCTGAGCCCTCCCGTGAGCTCCTTTCGCCTTCCTACACGTGATACTGCTCTGGTTGCTGCATGTGCCCTTCCCCCAGCCTTGGTTTTGGAGTTGAGTAAGTCACCATCAGTGGAGCCCTCTCTAAAAGAAGAAGAGAACATTTGCTCCTTCTCCCTGGTTGGGGACTTGGATGAGATGAGGTACCAGATAAAGAATGGAGCCCCACCTCATTCTGACCCCCGCTCTTTCTGTTCCTTTCTCCAGGGGAAAAGAGTACAATTCAACAGTATAAAGATTGATTGTGAGCTAATGAGATAGACAAGACAACCGAACATTTATTAAATATCCTTTCATGCCAGAAACAAATGTATTATACACACAAAAAGCACATAAAGCACGGTAGTACTGTGGTTACAATCGTGGGTCCGAGTTCGAGTCCTGCTCTGGAGTGACTAGTCCTGTGAGATGGAGAACTGGTAGGTCGGCTTAGCCTCTCCCGGACTTGTTTTCTGTCCTGCAGAGACGGGGCTCGCTAGGCGTCCCCCCCCGTAGAGGCGCTGTGGAGTGTAAATGACGCACATGGGCAGCCCGAGTACAGCTGCTCGTTCCTCGTAAGTACAGGATAGCATAGCTTTTGCGGTGACGGCTTTATGACCGCCCCGTGTAGACTCTCAGTGCTCCAAAGGGATGCCTTGTGGTTTGGAGGTGGGATTCTCACTTCTGTAAATACCCAAGGATTGTGTTATTGGGCCCTTTCTGATTTGAATCTATTCTTTAGAAAGTACATATTGTAGATTTTTTTTCAAGCATGCATGATTTTTTCTTTTAATATTTATAGTTCTACCCTCTCATGTCTTGGTGTGATATTTCATATAATGTAGGAAACAATCCTAAGCCACCTGCCTCTTCACAATTCTCCGTGGTGGTTTTCCTTCCTGACTAGAAGAGGGTTTTGCATAGGAAATTTACTTTGTTCCCCTTTTCTTGGAGTCTCTCTGTCAGTCTGCCCATCTCTCACCTGTCCAACTGTACATTTATCTACCCACATCATTCTTCTGACTTGTTCCAAGAAGCATTTTAGGCAGCTTACAGAAGAACAGATACCAAGAAAACAGATGAGAAAATGGGGCCAAGTTCAGACAGTGAGGCTAGGAGGCGAGCCTGTGTGAGGGTTGCAGGCGTGAGACACACGCGTCTGCCCTGTGACTTATAAGATCGACAGCAAGTGTGTGCCTGAGGCGCCCAGCAGACACAGGGAAACAGGGTTTGTGGGAGATGCTCACTGGCTGTGAAATAAATAAGTGGCTTAGGAGAAGCCCAGCCTTTCCAGCTGCTAAGGCTTAGAAGAATATTTTGGGTGTCTTCCAAAATCAGAGTATTGCATCGTTTCATTTGTCACAGTTCTACGTGTCGTTGGTTACATTCTATACCTGGAAATTTCTCCAAAACTGCTTCCCACGTAAGTCCCATGGCTCGGGAATGGAGTGGTTCTGCTCATTGATGGCTGTTGGCCACAAACAGAAAAGGACAGCCTCAAAGGAGACTGGGACTTTTCAGTCATGTTTTGTCAGTGCTGTTGACTTCAGAAAATGCTTTCACAGTTTCTCTCCATCTGAGGTGGCAGCGTGCTCTCTTACCAGCATCAGGAGCTCAGTGCCACTGCATGGTGGGTGCTGACTGAACTGCCGTCAAGACAGGTGAACTGGTCACTGCAGGCGTGGTGATTTCACGTAGAGCATTTCATGTTCTTAAATAGAAATTTTCAACAGGAAGTAAATTCACTGAGTTAATTAACGTTTAATAAATATGATGCTTTTTGAAAAGACAATTATAGGCACATTATAAGCTGTGAAGGATTTAAAAACGGTTTCATTACTTAAATTTCAGGAGGGAAGATGCACAGTTTATCTTATTTATGCCTCTCTTTTAAAGTAACAAAGAAACAAGACAGAAAAGGCAGGGGATGATTTCTGTTCTTCCTCTCGGCTTGCAGGTGCCCTCACCTCCAGTGGCATCCATCCAGACACCAGCACTGACACTGGCCGTGCTCAGAACTGCCTCAGCCCTGAAGACACAACTGACAAATAGAAGGGGGCCACGCCCTGTTACAGCAGGTGCTCTCACTTTGTGGGTCCTTACGTAACTGCGCGGTGTTAATCAGGATAGCCCGTTCTACATTGTGTGACGCTGCTGCCGTGTCTCCTAGTTACTTGTTTCTGTAAGTACTCGTGTATTATTCTCCAATGTGCTTTACTACACATCTAAAAATGCTTTTTTCAGATGAAAAATAATGTGTATTTAATATAATAATTCTGAAAAAAGGGACAAAAGAGGCTATCCTGGTCCCACTACTTAGAGATAATAAATAGCACTTTAACATCTATTTTCTGTTCTTTTCGTCAGTGTGTATCACCTCTGTCATAAAAACCAGCGAGCACTCTGTGCCTGTTTACTGTGTGGAGACCTCCATTTTCCATTCGGCTTATTACGTGTTTTTCTACAATATTCTATCTCCCCTGGCATGATTTTTAATGACCAGTATAGCATTCTGCCTTGTGGATGCATCGTCCATTTTACTTCGGACTTAAATAAACTTTTAAATTCGAAGTATACTTAACTGAAATACTGAAAAGAAAACAGCGGTGGTACAGAAAGGCCCCTACCTCCCTTCCCCTTAATTCCTGTGAGTAAAAGCTGTTGACAATGTGGTGTATATATTTCATGACCTTTTTGCCTATGACATATATATATATACACAAACACACACAAACACACACACACATAAATATGAGAAATTTATGTATATATGTGTGTGTATATGCTTTATTGAAAAATGAGACCATACTGTAAGTTTTTCTGCAGCTCACTTTATTCACTCAGGGGTGTATCATAGACGTCCTCCCACTGCAGACTCACCCGGTCCTTTCAGATAGAGTGGAGGGGTCTTCTGATGTGCAGGTGCGGTCTCTTGTGCAAGAACACCTTTGGTGGGAGAGTGCTGTGGACATGGCCCTGGACCACGCCGAAACGCCGGCTCCCTCAGGGCCCGCAGCTCGCCGTGATTTACCGCATCATTGTCTTGATGGTGGACACTTAGATTTTCTCCATTTTCCACTGTCAGAAAAGATGTTGCACTGGCATCATTCTTGTACAGACATTCCTGTGATCTTGTATGAGTATTCCTTTAGTTAAGGCTTCTGGAAATTTAGTCCCTGGATGTGACATTTACATTCATCACAGGCTCCTTTCAAGTGACTCTAGAAATTCCTTCTCCAGTGGGGAATGAAAAGATGTAGAATTACTTATGTAACCAATTCTCTATCACTGGATATGATTTCACTTCAGCTTTTCTTCCCACCATTGTAAACAGTGCTGTGTAAATGCCCTGATGAGTACATCTTTTTGAGCTGATTTCTTTTTTTCTAAAGGAAACGATTCCTAGAAGTGGAGTTGAGTCAGTGTGTATGCACGTTTTTTAGAGTTTACATATTCATTGAAATGTCATCCTCCAAAAAGTTCGCTCACAGTTTGTTCTCCCACAGATGGACACTAGCTAGAATAACTTTTACAAATATTTGCCACTATGATGAGCAAAAGTGCTTTTTCAATATTTTAGCTTGCATTTGATTACCAGTGAGGTACTGAGCATTTTTCACTCATTAGCCATTTGACTTTTTAAAAATGAATGATCCCTTTTGTTCTTTGCACACAGTTAAGTGAGGGAGCTTCTTGTTGCTTTGTGACAGCTCTTTGTATGTTATGAACATTAACTTCTTGTCTTCAGCAACACGTGTCACAGAGCTTTTTCTTGTCATTTCTTGCCTTTCATTTTGTTCAGTAGGTTTTATATTTTCGTTGTGGCCCAAAATATTCTTAAGATAGTAAATGTCTTCCTTATGGGTTTTATACTTGGCATTATTCTTAGAAATACTTTCTTATAATGGAATAAATCTCTTCTGTAGGTTTTTTAATCTCTAAGATGGAGATGATAATACTACTTGTTATAGTGAGGGTAAGTTGAGTTAATATGAGCAAAGTGTTGTATTTACTGTTACTATTACTTTTTAATATTTATATCACTGTCTGTAATTTTTCTTGTGGTCATTATGACAGGAATAGAATTTATTCTTTCCAGGTGAGTCTCTGATTGTCCCAGGACAATTATTGAATTCATATTTTTCTCTTTGATTTGAAATCCCACAAAATACTTCTGTACACTAGAGTCTATTTTTGAGCTCGTGGTTCCTTTCTGTCAATCTTCCTTACTTATTCCAACACCATATCTTACATATTGTAAAAATTTATTTAATAATTGACAGTCTGATTTGTTTTTGATTCTTTTCTTCCATCCCAAATTTTCTTAGCCAGTATTATCACTTTATTATTCCTGAAGAATTCAAAAATATTTTGCTCAAGTTAAAAAAAATCAGATAAGAGTTTTCATGGGATTTTTTACTAAGTTTTGAATTATTTTTAGGATAACCTATATCTTTACAAAACTGCTTTCCTCCATGCAATATGTTGATGTCTCTACATTTACACCTCTTATTTTACCCTTCAGCACAGTCCTGTAGATTTCTTCATTTAGAACATGGGCAAAATTTTTGAGTTCATCCCAGATTATTGTTTATGTTTTTGTTAATTTTGTAAGTGAGAATTGTTTGCTATTGTATTTTCTAACTGCTTAAAACTGACACTTAGAAAGGCAGATTCGGTTTGTAAATACTCACTTTGTAACTTGTCATTTAAAATTGGAAGTATTAAATACTTGCTCCAGAATCCTTTCTATTCTGTTTTTAAAAATTTGTTTCCAAGATTATCAAAATGGTCATAGCTAAGTAGTATAGGTGGGGAGAGAGATGGAGAGAGGTAGTGTGGCTCATGTACAAACTGTGAGCAGTTTCATGGCTGCCTTTAGGCTGGAGAAGCCCCAGAAGAGCCCAGGTTAGACCAGGGGTGGCTTTGTATGCACTTGAAAGCCAGCTTTCCGGCCTTTATGGTGAAGCCTGGTGGGCGTGGCAGGTAGATGATCAAGGTCTGATGAAGGTCATTGGCTGCACAGAGTGCTGTGTCTGTGAGAACTGGAGACCATCACCATGGGAAACGCTTGGTGCCAGGAACACTGCAGGGGAGCTGGGGAGCCTGTGTGTTAAGGATTTTCCAGTCCTGGGAGTGGGAAGATCAGACTCTGCATTCAGATCTGAGTTTGAATTCATCCTCTCTTGTTTACTGGTCCTCTGACTTTTGTCAAGTTATATACCCTCTTTGAACTCCTGTTTTCTTGTCTCTCAAAACAGGAGAATTACAGCCTGCTGCTAGAGTGTTTGTTCAGGGTAAATGATTTGTGTCTATAAGATTCCATGTACAGTCACAAGCTCAGTGAGAAATAGGCTGTCGCTTCTTCTGCAACTCGGTGCTCGACAAGACATCGGGGGAAAGCCAGTCCCTAAATTGTATGTGACGCAAGTAGGAACAAAATTAATGTTTTGCCTTTCCCTAGCAGTATTCTTACTCCTTTGCTTCATTTACCTCTTTCCTCCTTTCCTTTCCCCTCCTCCACCAAAAGAGCTTGAGTCTGTCTCAGAACACTAGATCCAAATTATTTTAAAGGTTGGCTCATCCCCTTGAAATGACAGTGACATAAAAAAATCTATTCACATCCCAGAATTAATTGTATTTGATTTATACACACACACACACACACACACACACACACACACATACATATCAGGCTACCTCCCACTTGCTGAGGGAGAAGGACCACTTTTTCTGAGTTTTCATTCACTGAGCGTGAGAGCAAAGTCTCTTAAGCAGACTTTCTCCTGCTTCATGCATGGTATTTTATTGGATTTCTCTGTGGCCATAGAATTATTCTCCTATTAGAAGAGAGGAAGTGGAGACATAGACATTCTGCTGAGACATCGGTGTCATCATATTTGAGTTGGAAAGGACTTAAGACAGCATAGAGTCGTAACTTTTTATGGGTGAGAATCCATGATGGTGTAACTTGGACAAGAACCTGGGTCTTCTGCCATCGTGTCCACGTGGATGAAGAGGCAACTGGTTGGGGATGGCAGGGATCCTTCTTGCTTGAGTTCCAGGGTCTTGCTAGTTTTCATTGCTCAGCTGCCTTTAGTTTATGTCCATGTGCCCTCTCATGGGAAGGTCACTCTGTCCTGATAGATTGAGTTTCTTATCAGCAAAAAGCTCTGGACCCACTCACATTGCCCAGAGTTTTTCTGCTGACCTGCTGACACTTTATGTAAATGAGACCTAAGAAAACTGCTGGATATAAAACCCTTATTTTTATCATTTGCCCTCGAATTCCATAGGAAATGGGTGCTGTCTCAGGCTGTCTAAGGCTAGATCTGAACAAAGATAGGGTGATAGGTTGTGCTGCTGGACCATCACAAGTGGAATGGGATTTCCACCTTAGTTTTTAGAATCAGGCAGACGAGTTCAAATCTTGCCTTTACCAGTTAATAGCTTTGTGACCTTGAGGAAGAAAGTTTACTTTTTTGTGTCCAATTTTCTTTATCTGTAAATAAGTTCAGTATTTATTTTAGGGTTTTTGTTTTAGAATTGAATGAGCTAATTCCCTCATTTATACCTAAAATACTGATTGCGTGGTTCTATGCTGGTGCCTTGGTAGTTGATTACTAAGGGAGTTGGCAATGAGAATGGGGGTGGGGGACCCCTGGATCATAGAGCTTATATTCCAGGATATGCTTGTAAAAGACTGGATGTGCAGTGGGTTTTTAGTAAATGTCTATTCTTTTCCTAATCCCCATTGATTGTATATATATATTTATACTAATATATGAACTTTTTTGTTGCAATTTAAATCTCTTTGTAGTATTTAAAATATGTAGCTATAACAAAAATACGTGAAATAAAATGATTTGATTTTTATTTTCCTTTCAATAATGAAAACAAAAGAAAATAGAAAAGAAAAAGTTTTGTAGGACTAGAAATAATTTTATTTCCATGGAATCAAGCCTCTATATTAAGTTTTTTGGTTTTGTTGTTAAACGGCATGTAAAATTAATAGGTTGTGACTTCAGTGTTGATAGCTAGGTGAGTTTCTTGTTATTGTTGTCTTTGATGAATTATTTTCACTAGATCATAAATGATGTGCATGCTACATATTGGAAATGAGGAAGAAGTGGAGACATACTAACTCCAATGTATTTTGTTACCGAGTCCAAACTCGTTCTGCTTGCCACATGACAGGCCAATAAATTGGGAGATGAGGTGTTGGGTCAAGGAATAGTGACTTTATTTGAAAAGCTGGCAGACCCAGAAGATGTCAGACTGATGTCCTGGAGAGCCCTCTTCCCCAAGTCAGAATTCAGTCTCCTTTTATAGTGCAAAGGGGAGGGGGTGTGGTTGGTTGTTGCAAACTTCTTGCTGTACGAATTGTTTGTCCTTGGTATCCTTTGTCCTTGCAGCTGTCCATGTGGGTCAAATCATGATGCCCCTGTAAAACCTTCCAACAAAACAAAGGTTATTCTCTATTTTGCAACTTGAAACTCTCTACATAAGTGCAGAAGAGCTAACGTCCTTAAAGATCAGAGCCCGGAGAATAGGCTCTCCTGTATATTTCAGGCTAATGGCAACTTTCTTTCACAAAAGGTGCAGAGCTAGCAAGTCTGAGCCTAGAAAACAGGGCAAAGGATTAAAGCCAAAGGAACAGATCCAACACGGAGTCAGATTTCTTCTTTCCTATTACAATTTCTTTTTCCATCTCATAAATAATTTTAGTAAGAAACATAAGCAATTTTGTATTTTTGCTTCTTAATAACCGATAAGTGGGCTGACTACATTTTTGTGAGCAGGGATGCTGTGCGGGCCTTGGGGTCTCAGCAAACTCTTGTTGAGGGTGGTTGACCCTGCAACATGTCTAATGCCCCCAGGAGTGTTGGTGAGGGTCCCCCCAGCCTGGGGCTCTATTCAGGAAACAGCGTATGGGCATTGACCTCTGGAGACCTCTTTTTCGGCTGCAGGAAATTTTTTCAGATACTGTGATTGAAAAATCACTCCAGCTGGGGATAATTTGGGAAAAAAGGAAGAGGAAAAGTGTTTGGAGTAGAGTAGAAGAGAAATGCAGAAGATCAGGGAGCCTGGGGGCTTGGCAGCTGGGCCTAGGGAGAGAGGGTAACAGAGGTGGGGAGAGGCCCGGTTCCGGAACCAGCTCCTGCACCTGTCCCCGCACCAAAGCCACACAGCTTTTAATTGGCCTGGGCCACTCTCCCGGCTGGATGTCACCCTGGGCAGAACCTTGAGAACTGAAGTTGAGGGGTGGGCAGCACTCACCTAGGGGGTCACTGAGGACTTTGATCAAGTCCACAGTGCCTTTTCTGATCATGTGTCTTCACTTGCCCTTTATCTCAGGATCTGAGGAGCAGGAGCAAGGTACTCAGGGAGAGATCCAGGAAGACATCCGACTGTGTTAAAAGAGGACAGACACAGTGACACGAGGAGCGAAGACACTTGCAGCAAAGTAAAATGACTTCACAACTACTGCATCAGGGCTGCAGGTGTGAGAGAGCCTAAGCCTGTCTCAGAGTGCAGGGGACAAGCGGAAAGGAATGGCAAAATTTCCACTGACAATTTAAATTTTGTTAAATAGCCTGCTACTGTTGGTTGTATCACTTGAATGAATGCAGGTGTGTTTCTGTGGGCATTTATAGGTTCACTCAACCCCACCAGCCCCTCTTGCCCCCATCAGGGGTGGGTTTTCTCAAGCACAGTGCCCCTCCTGCTTTGGGGGGCCACGCTGCGGGTCCTCGCCTGGGGCCGGGCTGCTGCAGGGCACTGAGTCCCCGAGGCGCGGCCTGCGAAACACGACAGGAACACCTCTGCTCTTGACTGAGGGCCTCCTTTTCCCCCTGCAGTGTTAGAATGCCGGTGACTCAGTTAGAAGCGTGCATCCAAGCGGTTCTTCCTTGTCATCACCATCTGGAAGCGGAACCTGAATCTTCTGAATTTCTCCAGAATGTGGTTTACAATCACCTTCGACAAGTGGTTGTGTGTCCTCTTACAAGTGGAGGTTTTACTGCCGTTTTCCTGGAACTTACTCACCACTAGTCCATCTGATTTTTCTGTGCTAGGATTCAGTATGGCCTGCTAAAAATTCTGCAGTCAGATCTTGAAACCCTGATGAAGAGGATTATTTTATTTTTTATATGATAGTCTTTTACTTTCAAAATTCAGAATTTTCTGTTCTTTCACTTTTTAGGGTGGATTTGGAGAAACAACTTTGCTCTTACTGTCCTTGCGACCTGTTGCTTTATGCCTCTAACCCGTCTTCTGTCACTTTTTAGGCGGTTCTATTCGTGACCCTGTCCAGGTTGTTCATATTATAAAACATAAAGTCTGTGAAAGTACAGTTCCTTTTATTCTGAAAGCATTCCACAGATACCACTGAAATCTGGGTGTGGTTTTAAGAAGACAGAAGTATTAGAACATGTACTTGCAGGTTGCTAGTGCAAAATCCCCAAATCAAAAGTCTAGTTAAATATCTAACATCTTTCTAATCTACCTTGGATTTGTATGGATAAGTGAAGCAGTTTGCTAAGAACTCAAGACCAGGGTTAGAATACAGGCTTGTGTAGCTCAGCAGGTCCTCCAGAGGTGATGCTCTGCCAGAGGGTGGGGCTGAGGGGAGAGGGCGGGTCCTCCCCTCCCTGAGCTGATAGTTTCATGGCAAAGACCTTCACCAGGTGAAGAACTTGGAGTTTCTTCTAAGAACAGTGGGTTTGAAAAGAGTCTTAAAAGCATGGGAGTGACAGAATCCCATTTGTGTCAAGTAGGGAAAAGTGGCTGGGGGGCCACTGGGAGACTCATGATTCCATGTGGGAAGTATTTGTGGCTTCCACCTGAGAAGTGGGACGGTCAGTGGGAAAAAGCGAACAGATTGAAGTCATGTTAGATGGTAAAATGAAAGGATGAATGATGTCTGTGTGGGTAGGATGGAGTAAGGCCAGGGTTTTTGGGTGGATTAATACGGTAAATGATGGTCCTGCTGTGCTCTGAGGAGGGGAAGCTGCAGAGGGAGTTCTGGGGGAAAACTGATGAGTTCAGCTGTGGGTAAAATGAAAGGCTGTTAGATGTGTGGTCTGGGAGTTCAGGTGAGAGCCAGTAGTGGGTAGGGGGCAGGGGAGAGAGACCTTCAAATCATTTTATCTTGTGAATATACAAAAAAGTGTGAGTAATACACTTATGCCTCTATATTCTGGATTTAAAACCCATTAACATTTTGCTATATTGACTGCAGAGGTTCTTAATTCTTTTAATACAAATAAAATAAATAGAAGCAAAATAGTGGAGTTAATGAAAATCTTAGAGTTGACGTGTGTCCTTGTATGTATTTTGATACCTCATCTGTTTATAACCATAATCTATTAAAAGTTAAGTAGTTTAGCATAAGAGTTAAACAGAGGGACGTGACACACTGTTGGGGGTTGAAGCTGATCTTCTCGGGCAAATTATGTCGCCTCTCTGTGCCTTAGATCCATCTTCTGTGACTTCCCCCGGGCCCCTCATCACAGCTGATTTCCTAGATTAGAAGTTGGGAGGGAGGCTGCTGTAGGGAGAGAGAAGTGGCAACTGCCACGGACCCTGACGAGAGAGACAAAAACAGATTAAAGCCGATAAACTGAGTACAAACAAATACCCTCCAAAGAGAAAGAATCCCAAAGTCTTTTGAGCCACTTAGCGTAAGGGAAACAAAACCACGTGGACCCAAACTTCTTGAGTATGTGAGTATTGTGGGTGGAAATGTGTCATCAGAATAGATTTGAGAAAAGGCGATTTGGTTTCCCTTGATGTTTCCGGTAAGGATGGACAGCAGAAGGGAAAACCCCCCGCTTCAAAGTGAAAGCTGCTATTTTGTGTGAAACTGACCAAAGGTTGGAAACCAGTCATCATCAGTGCTGGCAAGTGAACAGCCTTCTGGATTGGGTGGGGCACCTACTGTGACTTCCTGGTGACCTGCTGGGTAGGGGCTGGGAGATGGGCAGTAGTTCTGCCTGGTGACCCGGGCATAAACCTGGGCTCTGAAGCTGCTGGTCTGACTAGCAGAACTGGGCACAAGCATTCTTAATGGGGCAGCTCGGGATGTGGCCTGGGACACCTGCCATGCTGAGGGCGAGAGGAAGGCTCCCTTGAGGGGGTGTCCTGCAGAGAGTGGAAAAATCCACCTGCAGGGACGGAAGAGCCTCTGAGCAGGGTGCCGGATACACAGGCATGACTGGCCTGAGCACGGAGGGTTCGGTGAGCCGGAAGTCATACAGTGGCCGGAGCAGCCTTTTTCCTGAGAAACTGGAGGGAAAAGATGTTGAAAAGGCAGCCTGCGGACAGACCCTGTGGTGGGTTATCAGTGACCGGAAAGGACTGGTCAGGCAGGCACGAGAGAACCCTGTGAGCATCCCAGATGGGGCGTCACGCTGAAGGGAGGAGCAGAGTTATAGACTTTGCCACTTATTAGCTGTGTGACTTTGAGCAAGATCACCCCACCTCTCTATATATATCTTCATCTGTAAAGTGACAGAGTGACAAGCTCGTGTCATCAGAAGGCTTAGTTTAGCTCTGATCCTCTGTGTCCAGTACTGTCAGTGCTGCCCTGCAAGGTTCTGCAGCGGCTGCTCTTACCCTGAGATGGGAGGGCGTAGAGGGACATTGTAGCACACGAAGGCAGGAGGGGGGTGCTTTAAAAACAGACATGTAGCCGCCTGCAGCTGCAGACCTGCAGGCAGTTTGATTGATGGTTCTGGAGAGGACTTTGGAGGCCTTAGCATCGTCTTAAGACTTGCTTTCCCTTGGGGACCCGGATTGCCTTTGCAGATTAATGTTGAAGATTTGAGCTTCTGGAAAAGCTGCTTTCAGAGATGGGTATATATGTAACATATCGTCTAAAATAAAATGCTTTTATTTAATGTGTGGGACTTTGCAGCTGTTGGGAACAGCTCTTTTGGCCTGGTCACGGAGGACACTAAGGGTCAGCAGAGCATGCGGGAGGGCAAGAAGCTCGCAGTGCTGCTGCGGGGTGTTCTCCCCAGTAGGGCGCTCTGCTGAGTTGACTCTTCTCTGAGTTTGGTTGCCAGATGAGCAGACAGCAAATTATTGAGTTCTGGTGGGATTGTATAATGACAGGAAGAAAGAGGGACCCGTAGTTTTCTGGACTAGGACAAGCATTTTGTTCTTAATCCAGTGTGTTTCATTGCGGATTTGATGAGTTGTGTCTGTTCTGGATCTGATTTGGGCTAATCTGTATATTTGGAAAGGAACCGAGATGGAATTATTGCAGACACCTTGTTCTTTAATGAGTCCTGTGCAAACATAAACACGGATGAAGCATACGTTTGAATTTAGTGGTGTAGGGAAGGGTTTCTGCACATTACAGGTGAAGGCAAGGCAGAATTCCTCTTCTTTGTGGGCAGGGAATTGGGTCCACCTGTTTTTTCTGTAACGGCTTCTGAGAGCAGTTTATGGTAATTAACCAGCATTGACAAATGGTGGCACACATTGCATTTAAGAGCTGGCCGGCTGCAAACTTGTGTATTGGACAGGTGGATTTCACAGAGAAGTGATGAGGTAGATGGGAGAGAGAAGGAGCACAGGCATGGGCACCCCAGCTTCAGGTTTAAATCGGCATTTCCACACCATAGGAATTTGGAATAGAATGTAACCTCACTTAGCCTGTTGGTGAATCAGTAAAATGGGCATGATAATATTCACTTCTTCCTGGGTTTGTTGTAAGTTGTGTCGACTGAAATAAATGTGCAGCATAAAAGTTAAGAGTTAAGTTTTATTCGGTGAGAGGACTCCAGCGGGGATGACAGCCTCTCAGATTGCTCTGAGGGACTGTTCCAAAGACGTAGGGGAGGAGCTAAGATATATAGGAGCTTTACAACAAAGACCAGGTAGTTGGAACAATAAAAGATTGCTTGTTATCTAAAGAAAACCAGATATCTCAAGTTAAAGAATTTAGTGCTTTTATATTTATGGGAGGAAGCAAACATTTGGGCTCACTGAATTCATTCATTTGACAAGCACCTAGCTATCTAGGGCCAGTATCCTGTCCTTTCTTATTCTGAGTCCCCTCAGAGGGCACCATTGTGAGTGGCTGCAGAGGCTGGGCTGCAGGCCTGTCCTCGCTGGGGGGTGGCAGCAGCCGCTGATTGACTTGGTTTCAGCATTCTTTGTTTACTGACATGGTTGCAGTATTTTCATTCACATTGTAGTACTTTCATTCACAGTGCTCCCCCTTGGTCCTAAATTCGACCAATATTTTGAGAGACATTTCATGACCAATTTTGTCCCACGGTGCTAGGATGGCTCATTCCTAGTTCAGGTGAAGCATCTTCTGAGCTGCCATTCAAGGTGTTAGGTGTTTTATCAGGCCCTGTTGATACTAAAAGTTCTCTGGATTGCCTGTCTTACTAGTCTATTATGATCCAGGAAATGTTCACCCTTCGATGCTCATTCCCATATCTAGAATCATACTATTACAAATTTTTTATGCAGGGCTATAAATTTTACCTATTTCTTCAAGATGTTTAGCCATCATCAATTTTGTTGTAGGCCTAGTTACACAGTGGGAAATGTAAGAGAACAATTTTATAAAATAGACAGGGTATAAGTAATGCAGCTAGTAAAGTTAATAAAGTCACGAGTAAGAATTTAACAGTCGAGAAGATATATTTTGGGTTAAAATTTTGCTTGTGTTTCTGATTGAGTTTGAGTGATCTTATGAGAAAGTTCATATTTATGGTCAGGCTCAGAGCAGGTATTAATTGTCCAGGTGAGGTCTCCCACCTTGGAAGATCAACAGTGGCCTAAACAGAACTATAATTTCTTTTTAGAATAACGTTTCTGAGGGCCATCTAGTTAGAGCCTTGGAGTAGGGAAACCCACCAAGGTAACAAAGAAGTACTAGACATAGGTAATTTACCATAAACTTAACAATGGGAGTAGTTCATAATCAAAGGTAGGAGAAATTATCAAAGTAATTGGTATACAGGCCTGGTCCGGTGTCTTGGGTCAGCTGTCTACCTCAGATGTCGTCTTCTTCTCATCCTGGCCTGGTAGCTTTTTCTGCATTTGGGCATTGTTTGAAGGTGAGCAGTGCTCTATAGGCGAGTGCACTGCAGGGGCAGTTTCTGATTGGAAATGAGTCCGAAAGTCCGTTTCCTTCAGCTTTCCTGTGTATGGTCTAGTTAATAGTACCTGATAAAGGGTCCTTCCATTCAGGTTGGAGACAGTTCTTTAAGTCATGCCTGTTCCAGTATGTATAAACCCCTGGCTGCAGGTCATGGGGCCTTGGAACTTTACCCAAGGATGGATTACTGAGCTTCAGAAACAAACCTAGAGTATCCTTTTAATAATTCAATTAAACTCTACAGCAATGTGACATAACAGCAAGGAATGATCTGGGAAGTGTCTAGTAAATATAGACCTCAATTAACAAAACTAGAATTGAGTATCCACTAAAATGTAATCTTTTTCTCTCTAAAGTTACCCTCATTTTTCGCAAATATAGGCAAATCATGATTAATTTGTTTACAAGTTAAGTCTGATTATTTGATCATATAGGCTTTTTTTAAATTGGCTGTGTTGGAATTTTTAATAAGGAGTCTCAGTGCAGAATGTGAATAAGGCCAGGAAAGCCACGTCAAGGGCTTGTCATAGATTTCTGCCTTACAGATTTAGGTAAATTCTTTTCTCTTTAAAATCCTTAAAATACCTTGAGATTTCTATATCTGTTAGGAGATGATCTTCCTCATTTGTCTGATAGAGCCACTGGGGACCTAAGAGTTTTTAGTCTCTTGAGGGATCAGGTAGAGGGAAAAGATAAATGTTCCAAGTCTGCTTACATAGGTATAATTTATCAAATTGGTGTGAATCATAACTAGTTTAAGGAGAAGAGTTTCTTTATGTCTGGGAAACAGGTTAAAAGCCATAGTATTTCAAAAAATCAAAAATTATAACCATATTCATCAGTTTACTCAGTCCCATGTAACTAATTCTTTTAATCAGAGTTTTCATTAGACCTTTAAAATTCCTTACGCAGTTTATTTCAGTGCTATAGTTTGAAATTTATTAGAAACCAGTACATCTCCTTGAAGAGAAAGCATTTTGCAAAATCATCAGAAGAAAACAATTAACTGTCTATTAATGACAAAAGATTTAACAGCATGTTTAAACACCGTTACACTATAATCAATAAAGAAACCTGGTCACAATAACCAGAATTATGACTGGTAACATTTCAGATATACCAGAATTTTAGGGAGTCCATATAATTTCTAGAATATCTATATTAATAATACTTTCTCATACAATATAAACTAGGAAGATTTACTATTCATTTGGCAATACTTCCCATGTTATTTAACATGCCAAATGAAACTTACTAGTTTAAAATCTCTCTTTGGGATGTTCCAGGGGCCCTCAGTAGCATCCCAAAATTACCTGGAGATTAAAAGAACTTAAATTAGAAATTGATATTTGGGGAGCTTGTTAAAAGATTTCAAAACACTTCGTCAGATAAATGTATAGATCACTGTAAAGAAGTACTTATTCATTAACAAGAAAATATTTCAAAGGTAAAGGCAGAACAGATCAGTTAAGTGGTATAAGAAGCTTTACAATCTGTTACTGAAGGTGGATTAACATTTTAAGAAAATTTTGTCCTCTTAATAGAGAGAAAACCAAATCTATTCTTGTACCAGCTTACTTCTAAGATTCAGTTACTTTGCCCAAATTGATTCTAAACTTAGCCAATTCTGACCACGTACAAAACTCTTTCCTCGGGGTTCCTCTTCCACAAGCCTTCCACAGATTTCTATTCTCATATTAGTGTGTCCCTTATTTTCTCTTCCATTCTGAAGTAACCGGCTTCAGGACAAAGTCACTATTTTTCATTATCAAAGTATAATTCCATTCCTTATATCTTCCTTTACACATTTATCTTACTTTCCTAGGATACTGAGATCTTTCCCTTAATAATAGAGACTATTTCAGAGTGGCACCAAGCATTTATTAATATTTCTAAACACCTTTAGTTTCTCTGTAAGAGGAAGTCATATGTTAAGTAATTCATATTTCAATCTTATTTTATCTGAAAATGGTATAGCTATTAAATAAAATCCTATCATTTAACTTAATTTAGCACAACTCTAGAATTTAAAGGTACCAAATATTTAGAGATTATCTTAAGCATACATTTTAAAAATATATTTTAAAGAATTTACCCAAAGCTCTCATCTCATTTGCATTTAATTTACTTAAAATTTTATCACACCACATTACTATTATTTTTTTTTTGACAAATCTGCAACACATATAACAGGATCTTATTTGACTTTCATTAAACCTAGGTACAGTAAGGGTATTATACTTAATATTGATGACTTTAAAGGCGTCTATATTAATTAGAACATACTTAAACTAAACAATACCAAGTATTATCTTAATATTGAATATTTTCAAGTTTATGTGAACCTGAAGGTCAATTTGGTCAGTTTTTATTTTAAAAATACTTAATTTGTAAGCTCTTATTTTTTACGTCAATTAAGCAGAGCTCTTTGACTTTGATTTTTTTTTTTAGCCATAGAAATATCTCATATCTATAATGTGTATGCAGGCTTATAAATAGACAAAAGCTAAAGATTTCATAGCTTCACTTTAAAACTTACCTATGAGATAGGTATAATAATAGTTGGAGTAAGCTGAATTTGCTTGCTCAAATCACTAAGGCTTACTATTTATGAAAAAGACATTTAAGATTTCTTGACAAAGTCTGAAGGACCCATCAGAGTTCTGAGTTCTAAAATGCCAAAAATTTCTTTGGCCTTAAGTTTTATCTCATTGAGCTAATTAGGCTCAGTCCTAGGTCACTGTTTGCTGTATATACATTTCTGATCTGCAAGACAATGACAGACACTTCCAGTTCCCCAGAGAACTGCTCTGTCACCTAGGCCCAATTGTATCTCCTTATTTGGCTTTTTTGTATCAGTGAGAAGAGCTGTAAACAAAGAATTCCATGTTTTAAAACTTTAAGGTTCAATTTATCTTGTCTTCCAAAGCTTGCATAAGGCATTTAGTAAGGTCTCTTTTCCTTGAGTTATAAGTTAAACCCAGGGTAAACCTCTTATTATATTTTTCTATTAGCCACTGAATATTAGTTTTTAGTTTTACATTATATTGGACGGCTCATGTAACTCTATTGGTTTCCTTTATTTTGTTCAATTAATATTTTCTGAGGGACAGAAATGTGCCCAGCCTTGTAATACCAAGAAGGGGAAGCGTTTTTCCATTGAAACACATCTATCCCACAACATAATTAAGCAAAAAGTTTATATAAAGCCCATTTAAACATACCAATTTTACAAACTTTTATCTCAATTTTATTAACTCTTATACCTTTAATTTTAATATTTATTAGGTTTAATCAATAATTTTTATTTCTAGAAGGAATGCCAGAAGCCTTTTTCTTCTTTTCTTTCTTTCTTTCTTTTTTTTTTTTTCACTGTATCTAATTTTATAGAAAAGTCTCTGGGATCCCCAAGTTTGAGCCAAAGAACTTAGGCCCTTCTCAACTTTTAATTTGATTAATTGGTCTGTTGCCCCAGTCATTGATCAAATATCACAGTCTACATATATTATATGTATCTATCCCTATAAATACATACATTTTAAACTGGGGCAAATAAAACGGACTTCTTTGAACTTTAATTTTGGGGGGCAGTAGGTGATCTCTTTGGCCATTTTTTTTTTTAACTTTACGTAGTGTAGTATCAAAACCTTGTCTCTAAATCCAAAAATGTCCATTTTATTTATCTCATTCAAAATAACCATCAAAAAAATTTACCCATTTTGGATAATCCCCTTATCTTTTTTTTTTTTTCTGTTAAGAAAAAAATCTTTCGACATTTTTACATTCTTTTTTCCAGTTACTCAACCTAATTAACATTAATTATTCTAAGATTTTATTAACATCTCTAAAACCATTAATGGGAAAGGAAAAACATAAATGTAGCTTTTTAAACCAGTTTTTTTAAAATAAGTTCTTAGATTAACCATTAGATATATTTTCTACCTTTAAACTTGATTTTAATAGGTACCAATAAAACGGCTGTTTATAATGAGAGCTCTTTCAACTTTCACCAATTTAAAAGTTTTTCCAAATTAAGGGATCCATCATATGGCCATCAATTTATATATATATAGTGATTTTAAACGAATAAGATGAAGAGGCTTTTCCAAATGAGAGTAGGGGTGCTGCCTAAATAAAATTCAAAAGTTTACTCTCCAAAAGGTAAAGCAGTTCATGGTCCAGACTGATGCAACAAAGGTTAAGATGGCAAAATGCCTGAAAATTGGTACAAAGGATTGTTGAGAATCCCAATTTATTTGTGTGGCCACCATATGTACACAATACTTGTACCTTTTGCATGGCAGAGTCCAAATTTTCCATTAAAAACAAAAAGGAAACACATATATACATACATACACACACATAAAACACCCAGCGAAAGATAAAACGTTTATATTTCAAGGACACAGGAAGAGAAATCCAAGTTCCCCCTAAAAGGGTTTTGGTTTTTATAAGTCCAGAATTCCAAAAAATGTTTTTATCAGGCCTGGTTAGTTACTTTAAGAGTGAGATTTTTTTTTAATTCCCAATTAAATTTGTAAGTTTTGTATGTATATAAACCTGGCTGGGGTATTAGTTGGAGGCTGGCAATCTGTCATTTCTTTATCTTTTTTTCCTTTTCTTTCTTCCTTTCTTTCTTTTTTTTTTTTTTTTTTGAAAGTTCTATTCCCCATTCTAAGGTAGGGTTGTCAGAATAAAATTGCTAGTAGGTTTTCCCGCAGGGACAACTCTATGGCATGAAGTCTTTGCCTATACCACTCCTGCAAGTTTCTCAGTCATCCGAGAAAACTGTTACCAGCCAGGAAGGGGTCCCATTTTTGGAGTTGAAAGGTTCCTCATAAGAGTTTTACTTTTATTCTGAAAAATTCAATGGAGGTAACCAAATTGAGGAAAACATTAGACCAGCCTCTTACCTAACCACTCAGTCCTGACCCCAGTGTCTTTCAACATGGACCCACTCTGGATGTCTCCACTGGGTATTTTCCTGGTATCTTTCAACCAGCCCCACCTTGGACGTCTCCTAAAGATGGGTGTTTCCCGTTATCTTTCAACCAGGCCCCACCCAGTATGTCTCCACTGGGTGGGTTATTCCCCCCCAGTATCTTTCAACTGGAGGGCCAGGTACCTGGATACACCGCCAAATAAAACTCAGGATTATCACCCAATATGGGAGATCCGAGAACCAAGATAGACTCACCCAAATTCATCTGGACTCCCCGAGGAGGTGGATGGGCACAAAGGGCCACTGCTGGTACCAAGGCTCCGGATACTCGGAGAGTTCAGGTGGAGAAAGTCTGCTCTGGGTCCCTTCATGGTGTCCAAAACTGTTGACTGAAATACATGTGCAGCCTAAAAGTTAAGAGTTATGTTTATTTGGCGGGAGGACTCGAGCCGGGATGACAGCCTCTCAGATCGCTCTGAGGGACTGCTCCGAAGAGGTTGGGGAGGAGCTAGGATATATAGGAGCTTTACAACAAAGACCAGGTAGTTGGAACAATAAAACATTGTTGTTATCTAAAGAAAGCCAGGTATGTCAAGTTAAAGAGTTTAGTGATTTTCTATGTATCATTTGGGCTCACTGGATTCATTCTTTAGACAAGCACCTAGCTATCTAGGGCAAGTATCCTGTCTTTTCTTATTCTCATTCTGTTCAGAGGGCACTGTTGTGAGTGGCTGTAGAGGCTGGTCTTCAGGCCTGTCCTCGCTGGGGGATGGCGGCAGCCGCTGATGACTTGGTTTCAGCATTATTTGTTTACTGACATGGTTGCAGTATTTTCATTCACATTGTAGTATTTTCATTCACAGACTGATTGTGGATAATCTGGAAACTTGGAAAGGAACCGAGATAGAATTACTGCAGGTACCTTCTACTTTAATATTCCGTGTGCAAACATAAACACGGATGAAGCATACATTTGAATTTGGTGGTGTAGGGAAGGGTTTCTGCACATTACAGGAGAAGGCAAGGCAGAATTCCTCTACTTTGTTGGCAGGGATGTGGGTCCACCTGTCTTTTCTGTAGCGGTTTCTGAGAGCAGTTTATGGTAATTAACAAACATTGACAAACGGTGGCACACATTGCATTTAAGAGCTGGCCTGTGCAAACTTGTGTATTGGACAGGTGGATTGGAGAGAGATGTAGCCCAGGCCTGGGCTCAGATACAGGTTTAAATCGCCATTTCCTCACCAAAGGGCCTTGGACTAGAGTGTAACCTCCCTTAATCTGTTGGTGAATCTGTGAAATGTGCATTATAATATTCGTTTCTTCCTGGGTTTGTTGTAAGTTGTAAACAGTATTATAACACTCATGAAACACTTAACAAACAGGCACTTAGCAGTGTTCACTGTGTCTGTCCGCCCCGCTTAGCGTGTGTCACAGCCGTAAAGGTAGCATGTGCCTGTTGAGGATGCACTGGTAGCCCCTTGAATAGGTTGTGAATTTGGTGATTTCCTTTAATCCTTGAAACTCTATATGCCATGGGCAGTTATTTTCATGGACAGATGAGGAATCTCAGGGTAAAGAAGACTGTGTAATTTGCCCAAAGTCAGACCATAATTTTGGGTGCTGGGGCCTCGGTTCAGCATGGGCCCCTGGGCCTTCTGCCCTCTCCGTTCAGCCCCAGAGCCAGACGTGGGGTCGCCTGTCTCCCAGCCCAGAATATCCAGTAGGCAGCAACACAAACCTGGACCTGTGCTGCTTAAGCAAAACTCCGGAGGGGAGGCAGGTACTAAGGGGATAAATGTAAAAACAGACGACTGCAAACTGTGATCAGCTCTGAGAAGGAAAGGAACACGCCTCGCCACGCAGAGCTGGGAGCTTTCCCTTCGGGGCTGCTCTGGGGGCGTTCATCTCAGCTAAACAAACTCCGGTCCTGCACCAACGCAGGAAGGCAGGGCGCGTGTGACCAGGTTGACTTGGCCTCGTTGATCATACTCATTCCCCATTCAGCGGCAGCTCTTACGGGCACTTACCTAGTAAACAGATGTCGGCCATAATCATCACGCACTTTGCTTGGTAGTTTTATTGGCCTCACATTTGAGATGAGGTAATTGAAGCTGGGGAGTTTGTTGCATGCCCGTGATTACCTTGGAAATACCCCCACTGGTCTTTCAACCTAGACTGGTGTGGCTGTTATATCCCAGCCCTGTGAATGGCATCGTGTAGCTTCTACCAAGTGGCGCAAATGACTGACATTGATTTTTCTTAATTCGTAGGAAATGGTATGTGACAATAAGAGAAAAAGGTAGTCAGAAATTGTTTGGAAAACTAGAACAAAATCCAATTCTTCCCCAGCTGGGGAAGCGTACCCAGTGTCACTCACCCCACTCACTGCCTGGCATCTCCTCCCTGCCGACTCCGTGTTCAGAAGCCACTCTGAGCCTTTGAAGAACATTTTGCCTCATGACACTGTTGACTAGGACCTGCGGCCTCTCTGTCCCTGGTTAACTCTCTCTTCAAAGCCATTTAAATTTTATGCAGGCTCCTCAGCTCAGATGTAAGAATAGCCTCTTTAAACTTCTTGATGCAGCTCCTTAGTGAAGATCTTGCGAAGGAAAACTAGCCAAAACCTGGGAGGTATGCACACAGTGACTGCAACCTCAGCACTTTGTGAAGTTCAGAATCAGAGGGGTGGGAGACTCAGGAAAGGCTTTTTAAGGTAGAAAGGGGAAAGTGAAAGGACGCAGGCTGTGTGAGACTGAAGCATCTCGGTCCCAGCTAGCAAGGCAGCTGCGTTCAGGATGGTATGTGAGGAGTACAGAGTTCTCACAAAGAAAGAAGTGGTGGGATGGGAGGGAGGACAGATAGATTCTTTACTAGGGAAGGAAAAAGTGCGCTGAAAACTTCCTGGTTGAATAAGAGGACTGTGACATGATGTGCTTGTATTTTGGAGAGAAGGGTTTTGTGGGGACAGGCCTAGGAGAACGCTGTCTGGCTAGGGGGTCAGCACAACAGGGAACCACAGAGAACAGGGCCGACCTCAGGGCCCCTGCTGGGGGAGGGGCTGCCCGCCATTTTGAGCCCTGGGGGCTGCTTCTGTCCCTTAGCTGGGGCCTCAGAACTCCCTTCATATCCCAGTCCTGTTGATACAAGAAAACAGATGTGGGGCATGAGAAGGGCTGTGTCCCAGGCTTTGGTTGAGCCCCTGGAATGTGCCCCACCAGACGTGGGTCCTTGGCTTCATGCAGGAAAGATTTCAAGAGCAAGCCACTGTTGAGTAATGGTAGATTTATTCACAGAGACACATTGAAAGGCAAGAGAAAGGCCACGAGTTGTGGGGTTCGGGTGCTCAGATTAAAAGTAGGTACACACTCCACAGACAGAGTGTGGGCCTTCTCGGAAGAGGGAGAGAGAGTGGTGACCGCGAGGTGGCGCTGTGTTGCTCGTTTTCTTGGGCTTGGTTGTTTCATATGCTAATAAGTAGACTGAGCAGCCTAAGGGCAAGGGGCTGGGATTCCCAGGGAGTTGGCCATTTCCCACCCTGTGACCTTTTGTGGCTAGCCTTGGGATGGCCATGGTGCCTTGGGGCATGTTATTCACCATGTTACTATTACAATGGGTGTATAATGAAGCTCAAGCTCTGCTAGAAGTTATATCTCTTCATCTTGAGCCTCAAGGCCTATTGGGGATTGAATCCTTCACCATTTTGATGTTAATTGTTGTGGCCTTCCTTGAATGGCTGTGCTCTGCCCCCTTCCATCCTGTCTCACTGTGATGACACAGAGAGAGCAAAGGCCGGGCCCTACCCGTGCTCCTGCATTTAACAGGGGGAGGGGTGGTGTGGGCTGAGGATGACTCTGAGTGGTGAGAAGGATGTTTCAGATTTTCCCACGTGGGACATGGGGACGTGCCAGCAGCCACTGCAGATTTATCTCACGGGCATTATCGCTTGTGTCACTCATCTTTTCTATTTTTCTTTTTTTTTTTTCAAGTATTTAATCTAAATTTAATATCAGGTTTTTTTAGGAAACAAATTTCTCTTTTTCTTTTCTTTGGGGCTCTTTAGGGGGTAGGTAATTAGGTGTATTTATCTGTTCGTGGAGGCCCTGGCACTTGAACCCAGGACCCCGTGCACGCTAAGCACACGCTCTACCACTGAGCTCTACCACCCGCCCCATCATCTTTTACTTTTTGCTTTAGCTGCCAAGAATCTTACAGCTGAATTTCTAGTCGGCCTTTAACACTTACCCTAACTTCATGGCATTCATTTTTATGACTTTACCTTCCCCTGGTTTCATTTAAGTATTCAATCTCCATTTTGTCTTCACTCTCACTTTTGTCTTTTTGTTGTTATGGTTGTTAAGCTGTGTTTAAAAAAATTGTTTAATTTCTCTTTTAGCAGGAGGCTGAAAGTAAATAAATATGTAAACAAACTTATCACACTTAAATATTTTATACTTTCTAAGCTGTTTAGTAGTTACTTAAAAACCGAATTGAATACTAAAGTGATAAAATTTTTAAATTATTTTTTAATTTTTTATAAAGGTATAGCTGATTTACAATATGATATAAGTTTCAGGTGTACAATAGTTGCACAATTTTTATTTTTATGTTCCATTTATAGTTATTGTAAAACATTGGCTATATTCCCTGTGTTGTAAGATCCATCCCTGTAGCGTGTTTATGTTAGATGGAGCAGTTTGTATAAGAAAGCTGGGTAACGCAGAGTCTGGGGAGTGGCTCTGTCTAACCCATGTTCATGGTCACCCTTCCTGTCAGAGCCCAGGCCCTCACTCCTCTCTGCAGGGGAGCGAGTGGAGGCAGCCCTCATCAGCGCTGGCACCACCCTCTGAGTGGCAGTGACAACAGTGACTGTCTGTGGACATGCAAATTGTTGTTCCAGGAGCTTTACATGCATTTCTGCATTTAATAATTAAAGCCCTCCTGTGAGGAATCATTTTATGTTTTTAATGAATAATACATTTTATTTTGATTTTGATAGACTTCAAACCTCCAGAAAATGTACTGGAATAGTACAATAAACGCTTAGAGACAGTTCACCTAAAAGGGCACTATTTGCCCTTTTGTGTCTGGCTTATTTTAGTATAAACTTTCAAGGTCCATCCATGTTGTAGCCTCAATCAGTAATTTATTCTTTTGATTTGATAATATCTTTTTTCTTTTTTTCGTTTTTTGTCTATTTAAAAATATTTTCATTGAATTCTAGTCAGTTTATAATGTTGCATCAGTTTCTTGTGTACAGCACAACACTTCATTTATATAGGAACATACCTGTATTCATTTTCATATTCTTTTTCAACATAAGTTACTATAAGATACTAAATATATTCTCCTGTGCTATACAGTATAAACTTGCTGTTTACTCTATACATACTATCTGCAAATCTTGAACTCCCAATTTATTCCTTCCCACACCCTCTCCCCTCTGGTAACCATAGTTTGGTTTCTATGTCTCTGTGTCTGTTTCTGTTCTGTAGATAAGTTTATCTTTTTGTTTGTTTGTTTTTTCTTTTTTTTTTGTTTTTTTTTTTTAGATTCCACATGTGAGCGATCTCATATGGTATTTTTCTCTCTCTTTCTGGGTTACTTCACTTAGAATGACATTCTCCAGGTCCATTCATGTTGCTACAAATGGCATTATTTTATTATTTTTTTATGGGTGAATAGTAGTCTATTGTACAAATATACTACAACCTCTTTATCCAGTCATCTGTCAGTGGACATTTAGGTTGTTTCCATGTCTTGCTATTGTAAATAGTGCTGCTGTGAACATTGGGGTGTAGGTGTCTTTTTGAATTAGGGTTCCTTCTGGATATGTGCCTAGGAGTGGGATTGCTGGGTCATATGGGAGGTCAATTTTTTGTCTTTTGAGGAACCTCTATACTGTTTTCCACAATGGCTCCACCAAACTGCATTCCCACCACAGTGTAGGAGGGTTCCCTATTCTCCACAGCCTCTCCAGCATTTATTGTTTGTGAACTTCTGAATGATGGCTATTCGGACTGGCGAGATGTGATATTTGATTGCAGTTTTGATTTGCATTTCTCTGATAATGATATTGAGCATTTTTTCATGTGCCTATCGGCCATTTGTATGTCTTCATTGGAGAAAAGTTTCTTTAGGTCTTCTGCCCATTTTTGGATTGAGTTGTTTGTTTTTCTTTCTTATGAAGTGTAAAAGCTGTTTATATATTCTGGGAATTAAGCCCTTGTCAGTCTCATTTATTGCAAATATTTTCTCCCATTCCATAGGTTGTCTTTTTGTTTTGCTTACTGTTTCCTTTGCTGTGAAAAAGCTTGTAAGTTTAATTACATCCCACTTGTATATTTTTGCTTGTATTTCTATTGCTTGAGTAGACTGCTCTAGGAGAACATTGCTGAGATGTATGTCAGATGTTTTCCCTATGTTTTCTTCTAAGAGGTTTATAGTGTCTTGTCTACATGTTTAAGTCTTTAAGCCATTTTGAATTTATTTTTGTGTATGCTGTGAGGGAGTAGTCTAACTTCATTGATTTACATGCAGCTGTCCAGTTTTCCCTACACCATTTTCTGAAGAGGCTGTCTTTACTCCATTGTATGTTCTCACCTCCTTTGTCAAAGATTCAATGACCAAAAGTTTGTGGGACTATTCTTGGTAATTTTGTTTATCCGTTCATTGATGGATGGATATTGTTTGTAACCTTTGGCTACTCTGAATGATACTGCCATGAATATTGATGTGCAAGTTTTTGTGAGAATATGTTTTCATTCTGTTGGCTGTACAGTTGGCCCGCCATATCTGTAGTTTCCACTTCATGGATCCAGATGGCTGATTGTAAAGGGACTCGAACATCCTTGGATTATGGAATCCAGGATGGGGGGTTCCTGAAACCAACCCCCCGAGGATACTAAGGGATGACTCTACATGTAGGAGTGAAATTGCTGAGCCATATAACTCTAACCTTTTGAGGAAACAACAGACTTCTCCAAAGAAGCTGCACCATTGTCCCTTTCCACTGGCCGCATATGAGGTATCTCTGCCTCCTGAACAACACTTGTTATTGTGCATGTTTTGATTATAACCATCCTGGTGGGTGTAAAATAAGATCTCATTTTCATTTTGATTTGGCTAGTGATGCTGAGCTTCTTTTCATATGCTTATTGGCCATTTGTGTATTTTTTTAAATCCTTGGAAAATTTAAAAATTGGGTCGATTTTCTTTGTATTGTTCAGGTGTAAGCATTTGTTATATATCCTGAATACTAGTCTCTTATTAGATACATGCTTTGTAAAATTTTTCTCCTATTCTGCAGATTGTGCTTTCACTTTAGTTCTTTTAAACATTAAAACAATTTCTTTACAGGTGAGGTAATTAGATGTATTGATTTATTTTATTTTTCTTGCTAAGCACGCACTCTATCAGTTGAGATACCCCCTTCCCCTGTCATTTCACTTTCTTGATGATGTCCTCTGTAACAAAAAGGTTTTAATTTTGATGAAGTCCAGTTTATCTGCTTTTTTCTTCTATCACTTGTGCTCTTCGTATTGTATCTAGGAAACCAAAGCCTATCCTAGGACCACAAAGATTTATACTGTGTCTTCTTTTAGAAAGTTTATAGGTTTAGTTTTTACGTTTCTGTCTGTGATCCATTTTGAATTAATTTTTATTTGTTATATAAAATATGGGGGTCCAGATTCCAGATTCATTCTTTTGCCTGCAGATACCCAGCTTTCCCTGCACCATTTGTTGAATAGACTATTCTTTCCATGGAGTGTTGTTGGCACCCTTGTGGAAAACTGACTGTAAATGTAAGTTTTTCCCCCTGGGATTTTATTGTGTCTCATAGATTTATTTATCCAAACTTATGCCAGTACCATACTGACTTAGTACTATAGCTTTTTAGTACCCTTTAAAGTGAGTCCTCCCACTTTGCTCTGCTTCTTCAAGATTGCTTTGGCTGTCCTGGGCCCCTTGCACTTCCATATGAATTTTGGGATAAGTTTTTCAATTTTTGCAAAGAAGTCAGCTGGAATTTTGATAGGGATTCCACTGAATTTGTAAATCACTTTGGGGAGTCTTAACATTTTTAACAATATTGTCTACCATTCCATCAACATGGGATGTCTTCCATATATGTAGATCTTTTAAAATTTTTTGGTGATACTTCAAAATATTCAATGTACAAATCTTGTAAATTTTTGTTAAATGTATCTCTCATTTTATTTTTAATGCTGTTGTAAATGGAAAGTCTGAGCTTCTTGAGGGTAGGACTATATATCAATTTGTTTATTTCTAGGATTCCTACGCAGCAAATACCCTAGGTTTATATTTGCTACATAAATCTATCCACAACTCTTCCCACCCCCGTGTTATAAGAAACCAAGACCCAGGTTAAGCTACCTGAACACCTATGTGGAAGTGAGAAATGAGACCCTTGGGTGGGGCTTTGTGCAGATGATACTGAGAGCTTATTTAGGATGGCTTCATCTTAATTTCTTTTAAACAACACTTTCGGTGTAGTCAGATACATTAAGAACATGCCCTTTTGATGTGCAGAGGAGCTAAGACTATTATCAAATAATTTCTAGAGAGAGTGTTGTACTTGAAATCTAATTTGCATCAATCTTTGAAGATTTATGTTTCAGGAGCTTTGACTAAAGAACACCTGTCTTTATTCATTAGTGACAATTAAATGCTCAAGCAACATGTAATAGTCTGAGAAACTGCCCCCGCCCCGTAGTGCTGGGTGGCTGCAGCTGTAACCGGAGTCAGCGCTTACCTTTCCCAGTATGCTTGTGCTGATCTGCTCAAAGCGGTTCGTCCAACAGTGTGTCTGTAGTCTGTTGGACATAGCCATAAAACATTGAGTTAAGGTTGCTGGAATGCATTATATTCTTATTAATAATAAGTAAGCACATATTGAGTGCTTACTGTATGTTGGGAATTGTCCCTCAGCCTCACATGAATATTATTTCTCTTAAAACCTCACATATTTCCTTGTTATTCTCACTTTACAGATAAGGAGACTGAGAATTAAGTCTTCTCTCTTTTGGGTGGAGCTCATTATCAATGACGGGAAGTTGTAAGGAAAAAGATATTGATTCATCCTGAGAAAACATTTTTCTGAGAGTCAGCAGTGAAGAGGGTGGACACTGAAGAAGGTGATCATTGTTCGATTGAGACGAGCCCCGGGTTGTACGGAGTCAGCATCCCTGTCCTGGACACAGCCAGTGTAGAGCTGCGTGGTGGGTGAGGCGGCGAGGCCGCGCAGGGAACGCGGATGCCGGGCCATTGGGCTGTGCTCAGGCCCGGTGGGGCTTTCTCCTAAGGGCAGTGGACAGTCATTGACAGATTTTAAGTAGGGGAGTGGGGTGCTCTCGTAGATCACTTTTGTCTTGTAGAATGCTTAGAAACATTTAGAAGGCTCAGCAGGAGGTGATGTGATGAGTCAGATTAGGGTGGCTGCCAGGTGTAGGAGTGTAGAATTTTCAAGTGGTTTTCAGTCCCAGTTTTGTGGCTCAGTAGCCGTGTCACTTTGGATGATGCACTCAAGGAAGAGAAACAATTTATCTAATCAATAAAAGCAGTGATGTACCGACCTCCCAGGACTGCTGTGGAGATCCAGTGAGATAACGTGTGCACAGTGTGCAGCATGGTACCCAGCACAGAGTCAGTGCTGAGTGAGTGCCAGTGAGTATCTGGTAGGACAGGTGTGGGTGGTGGGACTCGGTGACTGAGGAAATCTGGGCCCTGAAGGAGGGGTCCAGTCACATCTGTGAGTGATGGGCCTGAGCTGGGAGAGGCAGAGAGACCTTGCCCCCTGGGAGGAGCACCGTGAAGTCAGCTCTTTGCAGGTGGAGTTGGAGTTGCCCTTGAGACATCTAAGTGCAGTGTCACGAGCTCAAAGAGGAGGTCTGGGCCCAGGCTGTGAATTTTCCTATAATCTTAATCCCTGAGGACGCCGAGGTATTGATCACTGAACGTGAAGACATACTTTACAGGACAAGTGAATAGTAGTATCATCTCTGTCATCAAAGCTCACGTCTCTTTATTCATCACCCACTTTGCTAATTGGGTACTTACAGAGCTCACTTCACCGACCTCCCCTGGGCTCAGGCTCCACAGTAAAGAGCTGGTGAGCCTCCCTCCTTTCCAGAAGATGACACATTTTGCTGGTAGCCTTCTGTACCTCGCCAGACTTAGAATTTTAGTTTGTTGATTTAATTCTATTTTCTGTTAGCCATCTCCTGACAAGAGAGACCTTTTACCTCATGGTCATATTTCAATTAGCTGTTACTGAGAATTGCTGATCTGATCCATAGAGTAAGTATTATATTAACCTTGTAGAGTATTTATCATTTTTCTGTCTTTGCCCTTTAATTTTGTATGCCCTTTCTCTATCCTATTTGGGGCCTTAATTTTTTTTAATTAAAAGATGTCTGTTTGCAGTTAAGAAAACAAAAGAAAAAATACACATGATAGCTAAACTTAGAAAATATCTAGTGTGTTTTCTGTCTCGGCAATGGAGGGTTGTAGAAACTTGTGAAAACCTTCATTACACAAGTTTCTTAAAATGCGGATTAAGAAATAAAACCTTCCTTCCTCATCTTTCAAGCTGCACAGCTAATTGTCAAGAAAGTGAGGGGAAATCCTCAGAAGCCAAGACAAACCAGAAAGCAGGGATTCTGGGTGATACATGAGCCTTAGAAGCCCTGGGGTGCCTGTTGGCTCCTGTACTGAGTTTCAGTTGCCTTGACAGTAGGGCAGGAGGTGAGCCCGAAGCCTCTCACACTGGGAGTTGGATGACTGATCATATGTAAGGCCAAGCCCATCCCGAGAAGCATGGTTTACTAAAGGGTGAACTAGGAAAAAAAATTCCTCAAGGCAAGACAGTAAGGAAAGTCAATTTTGTTGGAAGAGGGGAAAAATAACAAATCCAAAGTAAGGATATAGTTTAAAGCTCTTCTGGCATGAGAGTGACCACAAACTCCTGGCAGAGAAGCACAGCTACTCCTGGAATGAGAAGCTGTGGTTTGAATGAATCAGTGAGCAGCCATTCCGAAAAAGGCCTCCAGAGTCTTGTGGATCAAGATACTGGACGGCAAACACCTCTCTTCCAAGGTCTCATTCAAATAACCGGAAATGTTTTAAAGGAAAGAAGCCATAATCATAGTTCTATTTATTAACATTACTATATGCTAGGAATTCAGAGGTGACTATGGAGTTGACTCCTCATTTATGGACCTTACTTTCTCTTTGGGGAGAAAAACTGACATAGTTGGGGAGCTTGGTAGAGGGAGGTGTTAGTCTGTTGCAATTAGCCAGGAGAGGAGATTAAGAAAGCAGTGAAGGGTGGGTGAACTTTTTAGCTGAGGACAGACAGTCTTGTTCAGTTGGCTTTTAATTGCAGGCTCAATGAGCTGTCACTGGAGGGAATAGATCTTACGGAGGATGGACTTAGCTCAGGCCTCTTTAGAATGGACAAGTGAAACTGGAGAAAGACAGTCAAATCTGTGCAGACATTAAAGTTCACTTGAACATGCTCCATCCCTGAGCCAAAGATAGGACAAATATGCAGCACTTCTTAAGGACAGAGGAGTGGTTTCTAAGGTTCTCCAAGAATGAATCCCAGGGAACCGGGATGGCCAGTTGTCAAACTGTGACTTTGCTCTTTGGACGGTGTACCCACCAAGGGTATTGGACTTTTATAGGTTTCCATTTCTCTTTAATACATGTCAGGTGATGAGGACGTGGGCACAAGTATTTGACACCTTGTCGAGGCGACTTTGGTTACCTGCCTAGAAGCACGGGCACAGCTATGGCTGCGTCATACATCTTGCCGCCCATCCCGTTCCCCGGCTCAGTGATCACGGCAGAGTGGTCCCTTGTTGACCTGTCCGTCTCCTCTGTGACATCATAACCCATGAAAAGACCGGAGCGTATTAACGTGGTTTTCTTAAAGTCAAAGGAACAGATCAAATATGGAGTCAGATTTGTTCTTTCCTATTTCAGTAGTGCCATGGAGAAGGCAGTTTGGGCAGCTTTTTGTAGGGCCCTGGAGGCTTTCTCTCTCAGCCTCTGGGCACCTTTATTGAAAACCCTTCATAGCTGTCTGGCGTGCTGTAAAACCACTCCGCCTGTTTTGCCCTGAAGATGTGTTCAGTTTATAACTCATCTCTACTCCTTGGAAAACAACTCAATAAAAACTCAGTTGGTTTTCCACCAGCCATGGGCAGGGGTGGGGGATACCTTGTTATTATTTCATAAAATAAAAATAACAATAATAATAATAATAGTAATAATAATAATAATAATAATAATAAAAGAAGTCTTAAAACAGCACTGGGCACATTGGAGAGAGTCAATAAATGCTTCCTGGCTTAAGTCAAAAGTGATGACTCAGTGATTCCATGGCTGCTGTATTTGCTGAGCTAATTACTCCTTTGCTCCATTACACATTTTTTTAACTGAAAAAGAAATACATGCAAATGGTTAAAAAAAATTCAAACAGAGCACAAAACTACACAAGTGAAAGAAGTTTACCCTCATCCTCTGTTCTTCCAGCCCTCCCTGGAGATGCCACTGTTTACTATCCTTTGGATGCTTTTCCAGATATGGTATGCACATTCCCAACTATGTATGTAAATTCCTTTAAAGTTTTAGTTATTTTTAACTTAAAGGGATTTAAATCCTCAAGTGGCTTCTGCCCGGGTAATAGAACAGAACAAATCTGACTGCATATTAGATCTTTTCATTTGACTTTAACCCTATGCTCTGTCTCCTAGGCTTCATCTTGCTTGTAAAACAATGTTGCTTAGAGCCTGAAATATACAGGAGAGCCTATTCTGAAGGCTCTGACCTTTAAGGATATTTAACACTTTTTCATTCATAAAAAGATAACAAATTACAGAATAGAAAATAACGTTTGTTTTGTTGGAGGTTTACAGAGATTTGACCCAGGCAGATAGCTGCAAGAACAAAGGATTCTAACAAGAAGGAATTCCTACACCAGGAAGATTGCAACAACCAAGCACGTAGGAAAGGAGCCTGAATTCTGACTTGGGGAGATGGTTTTCCAGGACATTAGTTTGCCATCTAGGTCTACAGAGACTTGCTATTCCTTGCCCCAACACCTGGTCTCCCAACTTATTGGCCTGTCCTGCACTGAGGAGAATGAATTTGGACTCGGTAACACTCCTATCTACCTAGCAAGCTGGGCACTGGAACTGAGTGTTATGGAAACAACAGGCCAGCCAAGAAACAAGCACCACTGGGAGGGTTGGAGTACTCAGATTTATTATGCCGGCGGGCTCAGAGGGGCTTCTGCTCCGAAGTTCTGAGCACCTCCAAGACATGCACATGAGGTTTTAAAGGGTTAATTACAAGTAAGGGGTATTAGCCAATAAGGCTCAAACAACAAAAAGCAAGGAATCAGTACACTGGAGCTTATCAACTTGTAATAGATCACGTTACTGACACCTGTTGAGGTTGGATTTACGAGTTAGCTTGTTAGCCCAGTAAACTGACACTAAACTTCAGATTTACGAGTTAGCCCAGCAGAATTTAGATCAGTAAACCGACACTTATCACACTTAGATTTGTGACTTAGCTTGTTAGCCCAGCTGGGCTTTTCCTTTACATGAGGATAGCTCTCCCACACCCAGGGAACTACTGTGAGCCCTTGATGGTTCCACTAGGGTGGGGTGTGGTTTACCCAGGAGGGATGGGGACTGTGCACCAACACTCAGGCAGTCTGCTCTGTCTGGGGCTCTGATCTTGTACCACCCGCTCCCCGCCAGCCCAACACCTGGGAGAGTGGAACTAAGGCAGAGATCATGCCTGCCTGTTTCCCAGCGTGTAAAAGGGGAATAGGTACTCTTCCCAAGGTAGTTCTGAGCGACAACACCTGCGGGTGCTTGGTTCCCAGAGCAACAGAAAACCCAGCTCCGCGTGGGGGCAACGGGTGTGATACCCATAGGGGTTCTGCAGAAGCATCGGATGGAGGGCTGGACCAGGGAGGTAAAACTTGAGCTGCGGGCCTTGAAGGGTTACAGAATGGTACAGAGGCAGGACTGCCGCCTCCTTCGGGGTGCCCCAGAAGTAAAGCTTTTTCTCTACATCTCCGCTACTCCCCTCCCCTCTCCAGATCCCTACCTACTCTCTGCTCCTCCTGTCCATCTGTCTCCCTCCACTTTTCCCCTCCTCTCCTCCCCCTCCCATCTTCTCCCTCCCTCGCTGCCCCACCTTCTCTCGCAGAACCCAGAGTGGATCGCTGGCCCTCCTGCGCATGGGCAGTCGGTGCCAGCTGGACCGCGGGTTGGAAGCTCCAGCTCCGAGCCGGGGATCGGCCCCAAAGGCTTCTCAGCTCTGTCGACCGGTAGGCCTTTAGCTCCTGCCCGGGGCCGGGGCCTCTGGCTGTGGAAGTGCAAGGTGGGGGGCTCCCGGGAAAGGGGTCAGGCGGCTGCGGGAGGGCGGTCGGCATGTCACAGCCCCCCAGGGCGCCAGTCAGCCTGTGTTCAGCTGAATTGCTCTGGCCAGACCCCTCTGCCCGCGCCACCTACCCCGGCGCCCCGGCCACACCTGTCCATGGCCAGGTGTGCACCTGCAGCCTCTCACCCAGCCGGGCTCCCCCTCAGTCCGTGGCTGGCGTCCCCTTCCCCTCTCCCGCCCGCGAGTCCTCTCCTCCCGGGCTGCCTCTCCTCGGCCGCCGGCCCGTCCCCGCCCTGGCGGGCTGTGTCCGGGCGGGCGGGGTCTGCGGACCCGGACGGGGGCGGGCGGCTGGGGCTGGGGCTGGCCTCCGAGCGGGGCTGCAGCCCGCGTTTCCACCCCCCCCCGCTTTCCCTGCCCCGCGACCCCGGGGCTGCCCTGCTCTTCCTTTCCTGCTCCCTGAGGACAAGCTCAGCGGCGTGGGCGCTGCTCCCTGGGCTGAGAGCCTCCGGCTGTAAAGCCCAGCTTCTGGTGGAGTCGGGAAAGTGGATCCTCAGTGCTGAGCGAGCTTCTGTCTCCTCCCTCAGTGTTTCTGCCCCAGGTAAGTACCTTGAACACTTTCAGGTGTTATGATGGCGGTGCTTGTTGATGTCACGTGTTTTTATAGTGCCAGGGATTACAGTGTTGAAAGCAGGGCTTGGTTCAGTTAAAAATGAGCTGAAGGCATGAGGCTGTGACATCCTCCTTCCTTCCCACTCCCAGGGTGAAACGTGTAACCGTCGATTTTAAAAAGATAGTTACAGTCCCTAACTAGCCCAGCCCAGCTAGGGTGCGTTAACAGGAACAGCACCACCAGAGGCGTTGGAGACCCAGGGACATTGCAGTCCTAAAGAGCTCCTGGCACAGTTTGGTTTGTTTTGGTTTTTTGTTTTTCTTAAATCGTGGGGCAGACTAGTAGTATAGAGGGAAAAATAATTGTCAAGAAATATTTTTTCATATAACAGCTTTATTGTGATATTGTTCACACACCATGAAGTCCATCCATTTAAATGGTACAATTCAGCAGCTTTTAGCATATTCACAGTTGTGCAACAATTATTATTCCAGAACGTTTTCATCACATCAGAAAGACCAGTGGAAATGAGTGACATATCCCACCCCTCCCCAGTGGTGTTTCTAAAGAAGTTTCTTGGCTATTCCTGACCATAAATTAACTTGTTACATTCCATGAAATATCTGGTAGGAATTCTAATCAGAATTGCATTGAATCTGTCTATCAAAACAGGAAGAATAAATGTCTTTATGGCATAAACTTCTTCTACCCATGAATATATCTGGGACCCTATCTTTTCATCTCTCCAGAGCCTGGCCCATGGGAAGTCCTCACTAATTGTTGGGCTTGTGAATGATGAGATTCTATACATCGTTAGTTGCCACTGTAGCCTTTCACAGAAGAGAAAAGTAACCTCAGTGAAGCCAAGTGACTCTCTGATGGTCAGAAAGAGTGACAGCCAGTGCTGGAGTGATCCAGTGGACTTGGTGCTTGCAACCAGGATTCTCCACCACCTACAGCTAAGGGGATTACAGTAGTTCTTTTATTTTTTCTTAATGGCGTTGCTTTTATTTTTACTTATTTTTTAAATTATTTTTTATTGAAGTGTAGTCAATTTACAATGTTAGTTTCAGGTGTACAGCAGAGATTCAGTTATAAACATATGCATATGTATATACATATGTTTTAGATTGTTTTTAGTACAACTCATTACAAGAAATTGAATATAGTTCCCTGTGCTATATAGTAGGTCCTTGTCATTTATTTTATATTTATTAATGTGTATCTGTTAATCTCCCCTTTCCTGCCTGCTAAGCACAGTTTGCTTTCTATGTCCATGAGTCCATTTCTAGCAGCACCGTTTTTCCTAGTAATATATGCTCTTTGGCTGCTTTCAGTTTCAGTAATTCCATGTTATCTGTGAGCGCTTTTCTTCTGGTGGCCTTTATGTGGTTTGCACACGTGGTAATAGAGATCTGTATTTGGGAGAACTCCAGGCCTAGTGTAGTCCCTGGTACAGAGTGCCCACTGAGTTGATGCTTGAACTGGGAAAAAAACATAGTAAATGTTGGAATTTCCACTATGGTTGAGACTTCCAGGTTTCTGTAACCTGTTTACCCCACCTTATTATTGGCTGCCCCCATACTGGGTAATTTGGTGGAATTTCATGGTATGGTGGTGTAGAGACAGGGCCTTGTATGCTTCTTCTCTTTCCGTTTTCTAACACTCATTCTCCTGGGCCTCCCAGATCCTCCCCCAGCAGTGCCCAGGGCTGGCTTGGTGCTGCGCTGAGGCAATATTTGTTAATAAGGCCCTTTCCTCATCTCTTCTGACCCTCCGTTTCTTTCTCTGCACAATGAGGGCTTAGACTAGATAAGTGCTTTTCAGTTTCTTTTAAAGCCATGTTTCCTTTGAGAAACAGAAAATGCAAATCTCTCCTCCCATCCCAACACTTTAGATTTTGTTACGTCCTGCAAGGAGTGACATAGCTCTTTGTGGAAAATTGATGTGATTGTGATTCCAGGTGGCACAGAAAATACTCTTCAGAGATTTATTGCAGGGAGAGGGCAGAAAAGGGGCAGTATGTCACACTTTCTAGTGTGAGCACTGGAGCAGGGGCTTGGATTTAAATATGGTGTCTGTCGTGGCCTCTCTTTAATCTTGCACAATGTGACAAACCTCTCTACCTCAGTTTCTTGATGTGTCAAGTTGGGGTGATAATATTTTAAGGCTTTTGTGAAACATTATACACATAATCTATTTGTGTCTCAGTAGAAACAAGACCTGCAAGGGATTCAGGGATTTAAAAAAAAAAAAATCTTGCCCATAGCACTATGTCGCTGTGTATTTTAAATTTCCTGGAGGGTGATGGTTGAGTCTAAAGTCCATCGTGGGACAGGTGGCCCATAGTTCTCTATGCCCCAGATTGCCCCCTCCTCCCCAGTCCTCTTCCTCAGTCCAGGATGAAGTTCCCTAGTAGATTTACACAGAGGTCTTGTGGAAATGGCTTTTCATTTTATTGTTTCACCAAGAAGGGCTGCCATCATGATCTCTGTGGTCAGGTTTTGAAGGGCTGCCATCATGATGTCTAGTCAGGTGAAGGCTATGCAATTGGGAGTTTCTATTTAATAAAAAGAAAAAAATTACAAATAGAAAATTAGAACAAGGGTGGTGACAGGGGCTCTTGGAAGTGAGCACCATTAGCTTTGTTAGCTTCAGGTGCAGTGGCCTCTTGCCACGAGGACCCATCCTCTTGCTCTGAAGTTGGAGGGACCAGTGGGTTCAGTGGGAATGTTAACTGAGTGTATCTCATGTGCTGGGCATTGTCCTATTTTTTCTGTGTGTTCCTTTTTTGAGACAGTGAGCACATTTAACCTCAATAGCTCTTTAAAAAAGTAGAAATTTTATTTTGAGATATAATGTAGATTCCCATGTAGTTGTAAGAGATAATATGGAGAGGGCCTATGGACCCTTTTCCCAGTTTTCCTTAATGGTTCCATCTTGCAAAGTTGGGGTACGATTCATTACTGACTCACTAACAATTTGAGGTTTGTGTTATTGCCATCATTTCTATTCACGATTAAACTGGGGCTTAGAGAAGCACACACGCCTGCCCAGGTCACCCACATGGTTAGTGTAGAGACGGGTGGAACGTGGGCTTGGGATTTCCAAGCAGTACCATTATGATGGTCTGTGGCAGGGAGCAGCATTCATTTTGCTTGTTTATTCATTCATTCAACAAACATTTATTGAGTAACCTCTGTGGGTCAGATGCTTTCATAGGGTTATCTGATTCTTCAGCAGTACTGAGAATCAGGTAATGTTTACTTTTTTTTAAATCTGAGAAAATTAGCTCTGAGAGGTTATAACCCCCCCGAAGGAAATATAGCTCATAAAGGAGGGATAGTAAATTTGTAGTCACCCCTTTTTATGCAGGTGGTACCCTAGGCATTTTACATTTGCAAACTTCCGTAATCCAGATATATTCTTGTAAGGCAAGGATTTTTTTTTTTAATTGAAGTATAGTCAAGTTTACAATGTTGTGTCAATTGCAAGGTGTTTTTTGAATTTTGAATTAAAAAGTATTTTTTGAGGAGGGTAATTAGGTTTATTTATTTGTTTCATTTATTAAAATGAGGTACTGGGACCTCGTACATGATAAGCATGTGCTCTACCACTGAACTGTACCCTCCTCCCCAAGGCAAGTTTTCTTATCCATTATTCTGCAGCTTAGGGGTTCAAATAAATTGGAATTGAAATCCAGATCTTTTGCTCCTACTGTTGTCCTTTTCTTTATATTCTGCTGAAGGGGGTTGCGGAAAGCAGTTCCTTTTTTCATTTCTTTATTCCGCATTTTTGAGCAGTGACTTTGCATCAGGGCCTTGCTAGGTGCTTTGAAACAGAAAACAAGAAATGACCCTTCTCTGCAGGGGCAGGAAGCCTAGACCAAAAGCTGGGTAAAGTGATCCGAGCTACGGTAGCCATGTGCAGACTCTGAGGACAAACTGTACCCCCGGCTTTGCTTGTGCTTCCCTTGCCTTCTGGCTGGTACACACCAGGTCACCGCAACCCAGAGGCGCCCGCAGCCCACAGCACAATATTTACCTCGATCTCCTCTCCCCTCTCGGCAGGGCCTGCAACATGAGCATCCCTGACTACGTGCAGTGTGCTGAGGAATACGAGACTCTCCCCGTGGTCGTCCAACCCGTGGGGATCATTTCAGAGGACAATTTCTTTTGCATCTATAAACGAATCTCCTTGGTGAGCCAGATCAGCCCGTGCGGCTCCCAGTGGGCACTCTGTATCCACTACAGGCACCACTATGCGTTCGAGAATGGGTGGAGTGACTTCCAGACCCACCGCACGGTCGTGGGCCTTGTCACCATTACCGACTGCCTCTCGGCCAAGGCCTTCGAGAAGCTCCATGTGCAGAGGAGCTGTATGGCACCACGCTTAATGACTCTCAGCTCTTTGTCTTTGTGCTGCATGGGGAGGTAGCCGAGCAGCCGCGCACCGACGTGGCCTTCAAACTACGAGGACTGCAGGGTGGTGGAGAAGAGGATCGAGGACTTCACTGAGTCACTCTTCATCTTGCTCAAGTCCAAGTGGCTGGATGGGGCCCCTGACAAGTCTGGGGACAAGATCCCACTCCTCTGCACCTTGTTTGAGAAGGAGGACTTCATGGGACTGGACACAGACAGCAGGTAAGTCTACCTGGAGGCCCGGCCACCCTGGCTGTGTGCCGGGTTCCTTCCCTACATCCAGGAAGGGATCAGCAAGGAAGAGGGCTGTCTTGTAGCCAAGGGCGGAGGGAGGTGCAGCCCGACGGTTTACAGACATTTAAAAGTGAATCTGCCTTTGTTTCAGAGAGATCCTTTTAGGGTCAGTGTGGAGACTTCCTCCCGCTTTTCAGCCAGGACCCCTGGTGGGACCCCTGGAGTTGCTGTCCAATAGAGTAGCCACAGCCACTGATGCTATGAGCGCTGGGGAAGAGGCTGGTCTGAGCTGAGATGTGCTGTAGGTCAAATGCACATCAGACGCTGAGACTTGTCTAGTAAAAAGTATGTAAACTATCTTGTTACTTTCATATATTGATTACATGTCAAAATGATAGTATTTTACATACAGCAGATTAAGTAAGATCTGTTCTTAAAATCAGTTTCTAGTATCTGTTTTTTGTTTGTTTGATTGTTTCTTTGTTTACCGTTTTAAATGTGGCAACTGGGAAGCTTTCTTTACATGGCTCTCATTTCAATTTTGTTAGGCAGCCTGTCCTGGGACAGTCTCATCCCTTTGCTTATAGATGAGATGCTGAATCCCGAGAGGCAGAACGAGTCGCTGGTTGAGCTGGGTCTGGAGCCGGTGTCTCCTGCCTCCCAGGCCCAGCACCTGCTGGGTTCAGGCCCTCTCTTCCTCCCCGACAGCCAGCATGCCAAGTTAGGACATCAGAAACACCTCCAGGGAATTCCGGATGAACTCCTTATGCAGGGAAAGGCGTATCACGGAGTATGAGACAAAGCAGGGAAAGATTCATCCTCACTTTGTCCCTGTGATTAAGTCAACGGCCCCACTTTTGCCTTGGAAGTGCAGACGAGCTCTCCTGGGCTTACTACCCCCCACCTTCTGCTCTGTTTCCCCGTGTATCTATCATGCTTTCCCTCGGGCAGAAGAGGTGAGATGCCTTTGCCCAGAGGTGGTCCCCCTTTGCTGGGGAGAGTGAGGGAAGCTGTGCCCCCACGGCCTACGGCCTCGGGCCTTGAGTCTGGAGGGCGCTCATGGCGGTACCACAGGTGACGGTCGGAGGACCTGGCACGTGCTGCCGGGCCCGCTGTGGAGGCAGTGCTCTGTGATTCTTGAACTTACCTAAGATCAAATCCTACTTTCTGGTTGTTGGTAAGTTGGAGGAGAAGATGCCAGAGAATTGATAAAAAGAAAGTCCAGACCAGCCCTGTGAGTGAGAGGCACAGGGGGCCCGAGTCCCACCTTGCGTGTGGTGCCTGGCGGGCTCTGGATGAATTTTCTGTTCCTCCCGGACATACCTCTATGACTTTAGTAAGGGGTGAGACATGTAGTGGCCATGATCTGTATTTGTCCTCGCAGGGCCCTGTGATCTACACGCCCGCACCCCCTTCTGCTCCTTGGGGATGAGGTGGCAGGTTTAGGTGCTTGGGCACTGCTGTGGGCACAGCTGCCAGCACCGGGCTACACCGAGGCTGGCTCCGTTCACCTCACATGTCACCTCCTGCTGAGCCCCCAGGCGTTAGTCAAGGTAGGTGCATCAGTGCAACGTAAGCAGGGACCATGTTCTCCCCCTGGACAGACTGGTGGGTGAGCAGTGGAAGCCTGGAGCCCTGCCCAAGCCCCATGGCCAGTGCCTCCTCTTTGTCATAGGAGGCACTGGTGACATTTTTGCTCAGCAACTGCTTGGTTCTGAGTCTGCAGACCCACCAGAGAATGCCAGCTTGTTTTTGCCTTTTGAAGTCTGCCCTTGGGATTTGGCGGAGTAGCTGGATGTGTGCTTAGCCCATAGTGTTGACACTGTCACCATTGTTTACCCAGAACCTCGTGTACCAGGCATGGCTCTCGGCATCAAAATACAGCAGCGCATTAAACTCCCTCCTGGTGGATCTGTCTGTTTTGGTACCATAAGGGCTCAGCCAGCATCTGAACGTCAGTGAGATAACGCGGCCAGTGAGCTCGGGTCAAGCACGTTCTCCTCCAGTCACTTTTACTCCATTGTTGCTTTTACTATTCCACAGTCATTAATTTTTAAAACAATGCTTTGGTGCAGGAGCAGAGACTAATTCTCTCCTGCTACTCTCGTTGGGAGTGAGTAAAACTGTCCAGCCTGTAATGCGACCACATTTTGTGGCTTAAAAGCTGCCTAGACTGCATGTATGTGGAGTTTTGGTTAGGGGCGCTGACCACGTTGGGGTCCCCAAGCAGCGTCGCTCCCCTCAGGCCCCTGCCTTCCCTGGAGCAGGAGGTGAGGGTGGGTCTCACCATCCCCGCGTCCCTGGCCTCACACACTCACGTAAATTCTTGTACTTGCTGTCAAAGTCATTTTTGTTCTTGTGTGTTTCTAATTTTCGCTTGTTCCTCTTTTCCTTTTTCTTTATTCCTTTTTCTCTTGTACCGTGCAGTTGCGTCTGAAAAGGTGGCTGTGCATATCCTGCATTGGAAATAGCTAGATCGCCCTCCGTGCTGTCTCCATCGCTTTAAAGAGCAGAAACATTTCAGCTGCCTTGATCCATGCATTATCCTAGTCATCTTGTTATTTTCTAATTTTTTGGAATATTTGCTTTGTTAGCACATCACCCACTGGTGTTTGATACCTGTTAAAATCTTTGCTTTGAGGAACCTGTTTGGTCCTCCTTATATTTGGTGACAAATGCACCCTTATTCAATTAGTTTGATTGTTTTGAAGAAGTGAGATGCGAATTGATTTAGGCGGCTGTTGAGGGATTCTTTTCATGGAGTATTTAATCTTGTCAAGTCAAAGTCTGCAGCATCTTGCTCGATTCCTGCTTTTACACAAACGTGCTCAGCACGCGGTTCCTGGCTGTCTCTGTGTGACGTGCGTGACGGCGCTTCCTGACCGGCGGTCACTGGTGAGGAAGTGGCAGGCTCGGGGGTGAGCAGCTGCAGGGGACATTGTTGGAGGAATCAGTCACCGTTTGGTTATTTATTTTTTTTTTTTGCATTCAACTTCCCCGTGCCATTTACTTTATTTTGCCTTCATAAAGGGGCAGAAGTGGGTCTAAAATCCATGCCACTCTTTTGTTCCCTTTACGAGGCTGGTTTTTCTGAGTATCAGGACAACATGGCCTTCTCCTAAGTAGCTGGCTCACATGGATCTGGTGGACACAGGGACTGTTAAAGGGACCGTAGCTTCCTCTCTGCTCCAGCCAGTGGGCATTCAGAGCCGGGTCTGTGGTTTGCCTCAGCAGCCGTGCAGGCCTCCCTGCACCGGCCTTTACTTTTAACCCATGTTGGCATTAAAGAGCTGACTCCATGTTTGTTGCAGCTGACGTCCCCCACTGACGGCCGTGTCGTTAGTTTGCGGTAGTGAGTCTCCAACCCCAGTCAGCCATGAAGGAAGATGCTTTGGCCAATCTAAGACCTTGGATTCTCACCCCCACCCTTGTTCATCTCACCCAGGGGAAGGTTTGGCCACCACCATCATGCTGATCATGAGGCCTTGTTTCTCCTTTCATGCTCTAGTCCAAATGTGGACACTTCATCCTTCACTGACTTGGTCTCGCTTGAGACAGGCCAGACATTCTGAAAGAGTCCATCACATTCTCGGGGGGGAACAGAACAGAAGTAAGTCTCGCAAGTAGAAGGAGTCTAGGCTGTCCGGGTTGGCAAATGCAGGCTGGGATCTGTGATTGGTGGGCTGTGCCCTGGACACAGGCCTTTCCCGTGGCTCCCGAGGGCCCAGGGGTCGGAGTGAGGACAGCCTTGCTTGGGCTTCCTCCATCCTCATCTGCTCAGTGGCAAGTGTGTCTGCTAATAGGAGCTCCGACAGACCTCGGGACCTTCAAAGCTCAGATCACGGGAGAACCTTGAGTCCCTTCTCCAGGGCCTCCTTTGTGAGAATCCAGTGCCTTCTGAGGTGACCGGTGGCAGGAGATGCCTCCCCCTCCAGGGAGCACCCTTCGGAGGACTGTGACTCAGTGCACCTTGCTGTGAGCTTGTGGGGATCCGGCCGTGGTCCCTGCAGAACCAGACTTGAGATGGGCTTAGCGACGGAAATGACAGGACTAATATTCCAGGCCAGGGCTGGAGGGAGGGAACAGGGGAAATTGAATGTGACCTCAAACACATAGGTGAGTGCTGGGTCTGTTACTAAAATGGGGAGCATGGGAGGTACCTGCCAGAAATTGAATTCCAGAGTAAATGGTGGACATGAGGCATTTTTAAGATGCCATTTTTCATCCAAGTTAGGACTTCATAGAGGCACTCGGGTCTATGAGCCTGGGGCTGAGTTGAAGGAGCCGGACTAGAGATACACGTTGGGAGTCGTCATTCTTAGCTGGTGTTCACAGCCGCGCATGTGAATTAGATCATCTTGAGAGCTGCAGACTGAGGCTGAGGGGGGGCAGGGCTGTGCCTGGGTTGGAGGAAAGCCCAGACCATGCAGCTTTGGTGTGTCAGTCAGCGGCGTTTGGGATTTTCAGGGCAATGTCATTTATCCTTAAGGGGCCGGGGGGTGGGCAGGGCCAGCCAGGAAGAAATCTGAAGGGAGGGTCGTGGCCACGTGTGTGTCTTGGGAAGTTGCAGAGTCTGCAGGGTCCGGGAGGGTAGACTCCTCAGAAGCTGGAGTTGGATTGGGGCGTGGGTTGAAGGTAGTCACACTAACATATCAGGGAGGGAAGAAGGCCTAGGGAGTCCCCGCTCTTCCTGACTCGCTTTCCAATGAACAGAAGGCAGACAGAGGATCTGAGGTGAGAAGGGATGGGCGCTGGGAGAGGAGCCAACCTGGAGAATGGTGCTTGAAAAATTCTGGAATAGTCTCCCTGCAAAATAGAGGTTAAAAAAATCCAGACTCTTAAGAACATTGATAGTGACTGGGGAGGAGGCAGTTGTTTTTCTGGCCTCCTAAGGGTAAGGCATGTATCCAGGGATACACAGAATATTCGGGCAGTCTATTCCGGGCATTTGGTACCGGGTAAACAGCACAAGTTTAAAGGGGGACAAGGGCAGCGGAGGGAAACTAGCCAGGCCCCGTGTCAGGTACCAGTCGGCCGCCCTACTTGCGTGTTGCATTCACATCCATGCCTCCCAGGTGGGCGGTGGCAGCCCCCTTTTGCGGATTGGCAAGCCTTCTCAGAGGGGTTAAGTTATTGGTCCTTTTAGAGGGTAGTAAATGCTGTAACAGGATTCAAGCAGGGTCTTGTCAGACTTCAAGGGCGTGTTTTCTCTACTAATTCCGGTACCTCACTGTTGTACGTGAAATGGTGAAGTGGGTCAGTTTTGGGGCCTTTCAGAAAAAGTACGATTTAAGTGCCTCAGGACTGATTCACAAAGCTCAGTGTTCTTTGATTGTTCTGAAGCACCGCAGTGCTTTACGCCCCACAGAGGTAAGGTCTTACTCCTTTGACGATGAAGTGGTTGCAAATGATGTACAGGTGCAAAACCAGACTTAGCAGCTTCTGAAGGGAAACTCTCCAGTTCTCCCTTGATAGACTTTCTTCTACGGGATGTAGCTGTGCTGCAGCATAGGCCTGAGCTGTCCGTATGGATTGTGGGTTTGATATCCAAATTTAGCATAAAACAGTCAGATGAAGAAAATCAACGTTCACAATTTATTTTTGGGTTTCATTAGACAAGATATACTATCAGGTAATGGCCCATATAGCTAATGAAATTGAGTACAGAACATTGAATTTCTTACTTTTTATTTAGAGTTTTCTTACTGCATAAGTTTGCCTGCTTTGGAACATCAGCTCCTCCACAAGGGCGCTTGTCAGTTTGTTGGTGTGATTGCATTTACACAGTGAATGTAATCTGGGCTTCCTCAGCCCAAACTCTCCAGTGCAGAATCACGGGCTGTAGCCATCTCTTAGTCACGCAAATACTTCTAAAATTATATGATGCCAGAAAAGAAAGAAGAGAGAGAGAGAGATTGCCTTTATCAAAATTCCTTTCAATTCTGACTGCAAACTGTTGTTGAGCAGCTCTGGTTTCCTTTGGATATGAATATATACATTTCTTTGCATGTAACCTGGGTTTTGGACTAGAACACCAAGCCCTTGCTTTCCGCAAGCCACAAAAATAGTAGCCAAATTGCACTACGTGTGAAATATTTTATTCTTTTTCTGAGAAAGAATCCTTGAATTTGGGACTTCAGCTGTGATTTTTGCTTTTTGCTTCTCCCACCCCTCTTGTAATCTCTCACTCCTTCCCACGTGGCCCCCAATAGGTCGTGGTCCCAAAGGAGCAAGCAAACACCCAGTTGGTCACCATGCAGTGCTGCTATAGAGGGAGCCCTGCCAAGACCTAAAGGATATTATCAGAGAGGACTTCCTGGAAGAAATGGGCTCTACATTCAGTTGTGAAGACAGAGTAAGGGTCAGCCAGTAGAAAGCATGAAGACTGTGGCTCATGTGGCAGAGCAGCCCGGGTAGAGGCCTGGAGGCTTGTGCGGTGGGGACTCGGGGAGAGTGCCATGTGTGGTCCAGGGTTGTGGGTGCCCCTGCTGGGGAGGACACTGGAGAGGGCCTGGGGTGGAGGGCTTTCGAAGAGCTTGGGTTTTACTAGAACTGACACAGGAGGCAGTGAAGGGTGTCAGCAGGAAGTGACCCTCAGGAAAGGTACTTCTGGTTTTGCTTCTGATATTCTACAGAAAGAAGGGTCGGGACGGGCGAGAGCAGGTCTGTCTGTCCCTTTGAGACCCACCCCATCATTCATTTATTCATAACACGCGCACTTCTGAGTGTCTAGGGGAGAGAGGGTGGACCCACATTAGTAAGCAAAATGTATTTGCTTCTTGGGAGCTTAGCAGTGTCAGAAGTTGACTTAGCCTAGAATGTTCTAGGAACAGAGGAACAAATTGCGGAGGTTGGAGGGAGGGAAGGCTTCCTTGAGAAACAGTCAAAATGAGCCTGGAGGCAAGTGGGAAGTAGGAGCAGGTCAGGGGGCCCCTGAGGTCACTGGGGACCTGGGTAACTGAGGTGAGGCTGGGTGAGCAGTGTCGGGGGTGGGGCTAGAACTCCACCAGGGAGCCTCTGAAGGGTTTGAAGTGGGGTGATGTAATCAAATTTGTGCTTTGGGAAGGCTGCCTTGCTCGTGTGTGTGTGTGTGTGTGTGTGTGTGTGTGTGTAGCGGGGAAGAGGGGGAGGGTGCCACCAACTGGGGGGGGACATTAGAAGACCATTCACAGGCTGGGAGGCCACAAGTGGGAGAGGGGCGTCGGGGCTGCTTGGGGACGGCAGGGGCAGTGTGGATGCCGGATTTCCTTATGGGGAGGGCTTGTTAGCTGGGCCGCCCTTGCGGCGCCTTTTGGCTTGAAGAAAACAGATGGAGGCCGCCAGGTGGACTTTCCTCTTCTCTTCTTCCCTGCCTTGTGTGATGATCTTAGCTCAGCCAACATTTGGAAGAGAAGAGCTAAGTTCCAGGGTAGCCCAGGACTTTGTTGAGCTCGTTCGAGTGAGATCTGATAGGATTTATGTTTGTGTTCAGATCTGCATGTACACTTAGGCTAGAAATATCCGTCTTTTGAATTTCCATAGGGGTTTTTACTCTTGATAAAGATTGCTTTCTTGGTGAGAGGAAATTTAATACAGCTGTTGTCTTTCTCAAAAAAATCATATCTTTTAAGAACTTTAATATTCAAAAAATAGGAATATTTAAAAATGATAAAGTAAGGCTTTGGTGTAGTTTCTTTGGTTTCCTAGTTAATGTGGACTTAGAGCCTTTGCATTACTTAATAGCACATCCTTGTCAGTATTTAAAGGGCTGTTAGTGAGCGCCCCAGGCCCCACCTCTCAAAACATCATTAAAGTTTGCTCTGAAATAGTGAGGTCATAAAGGTTTTGTTTGCAGAAGCCAAACACTTGGTTTATAATATGAAGCATAGCTCCATTTATAAAATAATAATAGGTTCAAAATTAAGAAAGTGGAAGATAATTGAGTTTTTTAAAAGCTGAAACATAATCTTTCTTGTGCTAATGTTGAACTGGAAATTTCGAAAATAAAAATCCTACTGTAATATCATCTACGTGGAATACATATATGCTTTCCCGTTTGAAAAAGTAAGTGCGCAGTGGTTTTTGAAGTCAGGAGCATTCCAGCTCAGATACTGGCATTGATGGTTGCTGGTTTTCAATGGAAGAGCCTAAATTTGCCTTCTTAGCTTTTTTTTTTTTTTTTTTGTAGTGAGAGGGTTGAGTAGTGCTTTGCCAGCATGATTTTGGGGCAATTTGGGGGCAGATGTCGTGTACCAGCAGTGAGATATTTCCATGCATTTTATTTTCCGGACATCACCAGGGCACATGTGGGGTTTGTGCATGCAGGCTGGGATGCTGCAGGACTCCCTAATCCATCACCGTTATGTCCTGGAGCTGCTCCGGTTAGTGAATAATTTTCTGTGCCTTGGAGGTAAAGTGGTCTGATGCAGATGATCAGATATGTAGTTAAAGTGCTATTACTTGAAATAAGAGAAACCTAGAAACATGGCTCTAACAATACAGGATGAGGGAGGAGAATTGGCTGAGCTGCGTGCAGTGGGGAGTCTTCTCAGGTGACTCCCTCCCCGTGATTCCTGCCAATATCCTCCCCAGCCCTGCACGGTAGTCCTGCCGAAGCAAGCATGCACTTTGCTCAGAAACGCACTGAATTTCCTTGTGCCTCTGTTTGTTGGCTTTTTTTTTAAAGCACATCTTGCCCTTTGCTTAAATGCCATCCCTGCTAGTCACCTCTTACACTCATTCTTCTGGACGTCGTCCATACATAGCTGCTGAATGGATGAACAGAATGTAGTATCTCCATGTAGTGGAACATTATTCATACGTAAGGGTGAATAAAAAGAAAAAAAATAAAGGGGAAGATGAAAAAGGCCACCTGTTCTGGGAAGTCCACCCTGACTGCTCAACCCACCCTTTTCCCTTTGAATCCCCACCCCTTATGCTCCACTCTACTCTTTTTGATAGTACTTACCACCTTCTAATAAACTTTAACGTTTTCAAAAAAAAAAAAAAAGAGAGAGATGCTGATACCACTTCAACATGGAAAAGCCTTGATAATAGCACGTTAAGTGAAAGGAACCAGACATAAACGGCCACATATTGTTGACTTCAGTGATCTGAAATGCGCAGAATAGGCAAATGCAGAGGCAGAGAGCAGGTGATGGTTGCAAGGGGCTGGGTGGAGGGGGATTAGGGAATGACTGATAGTGACAGGGGGTTTCTTCTGGGATGATGGAGTGTTCTGGAAATAGATGGTGGTGAGGGCTGCACAACCGTGAGTGTGCAGAAGACTGCTGAGCGCTGTCTCTGGGAGTGCCTGTGGTTGGGGCGGCTTTATTTTGTTCTCACCCTGCAATGTGAACAGTCATCTTGTGCTGAGGCAGTTCTACTCCTGTGAGTGGTGAGGCTCAGAGACTTTGCAGAGTCATGTTTCTTTTCTCCCCCTTGCTGAGTGTAGGCAAAAAAGGTTTAAGCCTGAGAAAGTGCTCCATCTGCAGAAATGTCTTTCAGTTTTGCATGGTGTAAAAATCTTGAGAGCTTTTTAATCGTTGACGACAGTCTGTGAGGGGAAACAGCCCGTGAAGCCTGGGTGCGACCTGGAAGAGCCAGCGCTTCCCTCCCTGACAGGGGTGGGGATTTCACCCCCGTTCAGGCAGTGAAGGGCCCAGACCCGTGAGCGGAGTTGACAATCGTGAATATTTACGTGTATCCGCTGCTTCATCTTGGATATTAATTTCAAGCTGAGTCAGTTTGTGGCGGCAGCCTCATCCTACATCAGGAATTTATAGTATCTGCTCTTTGAGGTGGAGACCAGACAGACTTTATTATTTAACAGTCTCCCTTGAATTGATATCTCAGATTCCTTTGTAAAAAGTAAAACAGCAGAAATACAGACGTCCTTTAATGCCAGTGTGACCTGGATCGGGTTTAGTCTCTGTGCCTCAGTGGCCTTAACTGCGGGTGGGGAAGATGATAACAGTGCTTCCCTCAGAGGGCCTGGTGAGGGGGGAGTGAGAAGCACAAATTGAGGACTTACACGAGATGCTCATGAATGTCCGAAGTTAGTGCTCTCAGCCTGGTGAGGCCTCAGGGGCAGAGATGTCAGAACAGAGCATTCCTAGCCGGAGCTCGATCCGTGTTGGCAGCTGTTATGATCACTATCACCACTGTGGGTTATCAGGTAGTTTTAAGACTTGGTAATATGAATTCTTGAATAATGTTAAAAGACTAGACATCTCAGATCCAGTTTACATAGTTTTCAAGATTTCCTCTGAGAAATGGATGTTTTATTCCCCATCAGAAGTCTGAGTTGAGTCTCTAAAAAAATTCTGTATTCCTCCATCTTTTTGCTTTAATTCTCCATTTCTTAAAAAAAAAGTTTTTAAATGGAGTTACTGGGGACTGAACTGAGGGCCGCATACATGCTAAGCACATACTCTCCCAAATGAGGTATAATCTCCCCCATAATTCTTTTTAAACTTTACTTTCTTAGTATTCAGAGGTTAGAGGCCTCTAATTCTTTTTCTGGAGACTTGTCCATGAACCTGTAAATCTATTATTAATGGACAAATCTTGGTTTATTAAAAAAATCAATAGAATATTCTGCAATCCATCCAAAAGAAATGCTCATTGATTTAAATGTTTCTCCTTTATGGTGATTTCTACTTTCTGGTCTAGCTTAATTTATTAACACCCATCCTCATCATCATAATGACCAAACTCGCTCTGAGTGGACACCTGCCTAAGGCTAAAATGCTTTCCTCATGTTTTACTTCATAGCAGGTGTTTGAGGGTAGGTATCAGTGTCTCCTTTTTTGCAGCTGAGGGATTGAGAGATGGAGCAGCTTGTCCCAAATTACACACAGCTGGCAGTGGCTAGCTCAGTGCTGGAACCCTGGCTGCACAGGATGCATTTTTAATTGCTCCTCTAATCAGCCTCCCGTTGAGTGGTTTCCCGAACTCCTGTGACTCCATAAATGGCCAATTTTAGTGATCTCAGCCTGATGAGGACTTCAAAGGAGAGACACCAGTGAGAATGTGAGACAGAGTGGCATAAATTAAAATTGTACATTTTTACAAAAGTTTTATTCTCAGGTAATGACTTAAAAAGTTAATTTTTTTTAATTTTAGTGCTCTGTGAGCACTAAAAACAAAACATTAAAAATAATTATAGTGCAAAAGAGAAGTGGGCTTTGAAAGTCCAACCATTGCTAGTGATGTTACTTGCTTTTCTCTAGTGGCCCTTATTGACAGAAATACTTAGAAAGACTGAATTGGTTTTATGTAGTCTTAGTATGGAAGAAAAGATTGTCAGTGAATATTGTAAGTAAAATCATTACTCTTTTCTTTCCTGATGATGAATAGGTAAGTTGTTTTTATGGCTTAAGTACATTTCCTCATTTGTGAAATTTGAGTAATATCGTTTTCCTTGTCTAACTGTGAGAGTTAGACGCCTTGTATACAAAGCACCCAAGAGGTGCTTAATAAAAATGTGCTGTCACAATGACAGGTATTTTAGAAGGATCAACTCTGAATACTAAAGGGGGTGGCTTATTTCTGATGCATATTCAATATGTATATATATGATATATATGAATATGGCTTAAAGTAACAAGGATTCATTATTTTTTTAGTGCACTATGAAGTTTTAATGAAATCTGTATCATTCTATTGAGACAGGGACTAGTTAAATTGCCTTAAGCAGACGACCTTGAAGATTATTTACACAGAATGTGTATTGTTACAACTCAGAATTCATGTTGCCGTGTAACATCCACTCAGACATTTAAATTCGTGGATTCTGACCAGATCCATTAAGTTTAGAAAAATCCACATTTATCATTTTCAGGGAATAATCTTCTCTCTTTTGTGATTAAAGAAAATTTTGATTTTTTTTCCTGCACTTTTAACAGGTTTAAAATATCAAAACATTGATTTGACATGTAACTTTTTTAATAGAATAAATCTCATGCTGTTTTAATATGTAAATAAATGTTTTTGTATTTCAACAAACTTTTACGATTTCCTGGCTCTTTGAGAAGTATTTTGCAAGATACTTAGATTACCTACTGTTGGAAAAATACAGACGTTACTTTTATGAATATAGGCCTAGTAAAGATCTGTTGGTTTTTGCTACAGTGCAAGACATGAGGCCTAGGAGAGCTTTGCTGCCGATTGCCAGGAGGACAGATCCCAGGTCTCAGTCTCCCCTCCTGTAAACTGAAGAGGCTGGACTGGTTTCTTTCCTCCTCTAAGATGAGTTTCCATAAGCCTATGTCTTTTGTTTATATTCAGGAGTATTAGCAATATCAGATTAAATACTGAATACCCCTCCCTTACCCCGAAACAAAGTGCAGTATGTGCTACAGAAGCTTTTAGTTATCTGATTCTCGTTTCTGATCCTACAGGCAATTTTGTGTTGCATGTTTCCCGGCAACCTGGAAGGTCTTTTTAGCCATAGGTGGCGCTGTTGCACCTTCTTACCGTCTTAATTTTCCTGTTTGTTAAAGAAGGCTTAAACAACGTTATTTTATTTTGATTTCTTTGCTTAATGCTTCAGAATAGCACAGTCTCCATTATGTCTGTCTACCTGGAAAAATTATTCTGCTTATATCTTAGTTTTATTCTGTCATCTCGCTGTGAACATCTCAGACTTGCTGTGCAAACAATGGCAAAATCGGACTTTTCTTCCAGTGCTAGAAACCAGTGAGCCGGGAATTTATAAAACAGCTAGAAGCGGCCTCTGGAGCACCTTAAAGCTGAAAAGTGTACTGGGTTCCCTGAGTATTGACCCCGCCGCTGTGTGTTAATTGGTGGTAGGAGATTTGGTACATATAGGAAGGGGTGTAGTTTTTTGACTTGGGTTTGCGTGCACGCGCTGCCACTGAGCCACGTGAGCCTAAGTCAGTTCGTTCTGAGATTTCCCTCGTCTGTGAGATGGGGATGCTCATATCTGCTTTGTAGAATTGTGAGAATTAGAAATTATGTAAAGTGTTTACCACAGTGGGTATGTCAAGAGGGCTCATAAACTTTAGCTACTGTTTTGTGAGAAGCCATCATTTGATAGTCTTTGGCAATTACTAAGAAACAGGAAAATAAGGAAAGCTGGTTTTATGATGAAAGATATTTGAGGAGGTTCCATAGTTCCTATACCCATAATTTAGCATCAGCAAAGTCAGAACTGTTACACAGTCGCCCTGAACCAACGTTAAGCCACAGAATTTTTTGTTACTTCAAATATGTTGGGGCTTAAGGGGATCCAATACTTATACACATGTTGTCTCCAGCAGCCAACTGAGAGATGACAGAAAAGAGTAAGCAGGCGATATATGTCTTCTTTTTTACTGATGAAGCCACGTTCTCCATGAACTTCAGGGCTGTGGGAAAATGCGTGTCATTATACTGTGTCCCAGAAGTAGAGACTCACCCTGTCCCAGGTAACTCTGGGCCACAGCGAGCCTTCCCTTGAGAGGACCTGCCCCATCATGCACAGGGCTGTCCTGCCATGGAGCTGAGCATCCCGGGTGCTTCCCAAGTGTGGCCAGCACTGGAAGGAAAGGAACGGTTTCACATACCCTGCTTGTCTCTCCGGACTCACACCTCACTCTGTTAGTGTGACGAGGGCTAGCTGTGGGCCATGGGTCTGTGGTGTGGAGAAGCACTCTCCGTGGCCAAGAGGAGTGGGGAGGAGGCATCCCCTCCCTCAGTTTAAACAGGTGGTGGTATGGAACAGAAGGGTGCTCCCCAAGAGTTTATAAAAGGAGAAATAAGGATTTTCTTTGGGACTTAGTCTAGCCAGGAAACACAGAAGATGATTAGAAAGGAGACTTGTAAATCACTTTAATATTAAGTTGACATTTGTTGAGCACCAATAATGTGCTACATTCTTTTCTGAGAGTTTTACAGAAATGAATCCTTCAATCTTCTCAACAATCGAGTAAGGAATGTTTGATTTTTATCCCAGTTTTACAGTGTGGAAACTGAGGCACACAGAGGGTAAGTTGGCCAAGGTCACAGAGCTAGTAAGTGGCAGAGCTGGTATTTAAACCCTGGCTGTCTGGTTTTGAGGCTCCCAGGATGGGCTTTGGGTGTTTAGAGGTATCTGCATCCCTGGATCTCTGTACCTCTGTGCATCAGTTAGCCCAGAAAGGACAGGGAAAGGAGAGTTACACAGGTGCTCACTGTCATGTCTCGGCCACTGTCCACGAAGTGTGCACTGTGATTAGCGTTAATTATTTTCTAGGCAGTAGATCTGTTCGTATAACAGAAATTTAGTCCATTGAGTTAATCTAGAAACCCTTCCTGCTCTGCTTCTGTCCATGGTTGCCATGTGACTGCCTGCCCGTGATTGGGCTGTGGAGGAGAAAATGTACTCATGGTTGAACTCTGATATTTCAGTCTGGTTTATAGTTTCACTTCTTCTGTTACATTAATAAGTTTCTGGTTTTCTTGCATCAGTGTGTCATGAGTTTGGTTAATGTGAAACCAGTCCATGGGAGCCCAGGGATGCTAACGGTATAATTTCTGAGCACATTGTGGCACTTCTACCCGTGCAGACCTGGCTGGAGGATGTCCGCCTTCCTCACTGATTTCTCCCAAGAGCAGGGTCCTCTCCCATCCCCGGATGTGAGGCTGGGAGCTCTCTGAGTAGGCCAGTCAGTGGCCAAGTCCACCAATCAGAAAATGATGAAGTACCCGGAAGTGGGTTTAATAGAAGAAAAGGGCTTCCAGGTAGTCCGATGGGCTGTTCGAGTCCATTTGGTGAAAAGCTGTCCACTGTCTGTGGTTGAGCTGATTCTTTGCTGTTGAAAAGTCTGGATTAGATGAAGGGATTTTAAAAAGCAGAAAGGAGTGATTTCAGGTGGTACGTCCACACCGGTGAGAAGTGATGGATGACCGCCTGTGTGAGGCATAGACAGAGTCTTACAAACTTCATAAAACAGCTTTAAAAGCTCTGCCATCTGAGTGCACTTCATATGGGGTCCAGTTCATCACTGGTCACGCTGAGAGGGCAAATAATTGATGATGGCAGAAAGGACACGGAGGCATCAAAAAGGTCTCAGTCATGTTCCCTGTTTAAAGGATGTGGCACAGTGTAATATATTTGAGCTGGTTTTTCACTGAACAATTTTTAGTGTTTTCTGGGACTCCCCAGTGCCCCAAGGTTCCATGCAGCTGGGTGTCCCCTCAGAGCAGCTCTGTCAGCGCTTGCCCTGGGCTGACGTGGTGTCACGGGGAGCAGGACGGTCAGCGTCCCCGGCTCCTCCGAGCTCCGTCTCCTCATCCGCAGTGCCGGGTTTCTCATCCAGTGTCTACTTAGTAGGTTGCTGAGAATCACACGTGATGGTTGTCAGGTGTGATTTGTGGTTGTCTCTGTGATTGGCATATAGTCAATATTTGATAGAAACACTTGTTTTTTTATTATAATTGTAGCACCTAGATTGCAGTGGTTTTTAGTCTGCATTTTTTTATAACTTTATTCTTATTTTTAAATATGCACTTATTTTTATTTATTTTTTTGGAGGTACTGGGGACTGAAGCCAGGACATTGTGCATGCTAAGCAGGTGCTCTACAACTGAGTAATACACACCCTCCTTGTCTGCACTTGAAAATAAATATTGCAATACACAAAATAGCTCTTAAACACCATCATGGGACTTAGTCTCTGTATAGACAATTGAACACGTATGCTATTTCAATAAGAATAAATGTTGTTGGGACATACCTTTCTGAATCTGTTAATGTGCTTAAAAACGATCATAGCTAGTGATAAACACGAGATCTTGGATCCAGTACTTCTTAGGGTCTGTTTTGCCATCATGGGAAATTACATTCTACAGAGAAGGCTAATTGGGTCTCTTTGATATTTGGATGGTTTAGCAGATGATCAAGGCTTTCAAAAGCTGACAGTTTTGTATTTTAAACTAACTACAAAGTTATCTTCTAGAAGTTGGAAGTCCTAAGCTTGTGAAGTGTCCAGTAATCCAGGGGGTATGTGTCTGTGTCTGTGTGAACGTTTGTGTGTGTGATTTCAGGAAGGTAGAAATAAGTTCCATATAGACTTCTGATACCTTTCTCCTCCAGTTCAAGGTGTAGGCATATATTTACACAAATAAATTGATATTCTTTTGTCATTTGGCATATTGGGAATAAGAGGTTCTCATACTTGTTTCAGAAGGGTTGGGGAGCATGAGCTTAGAAAACGGGAGGAGAAAGAGGCCGGGAGGCACTTCACACTCTGTGCAGGATTTGAGGAACAGTAGCTTTTCTTTTCTCTTTTCTTCTAAAGCAAACTGGCACTGAATTGTAACCTACTATTACTCAGAATTGCTTTTCTGATCAGATACAAGTGCCTCAGATTTTTCAAGGCAACATGAATGATGAAATGTGTTTTAGCAGTTATCTTTAAAAGTAGTTTTATTTTTCAAGTAAAAGGCTATAGCCTGTTCTTTCTTCCAGCGGTACAAGACATGCTCATTAATCTATGTACATGATCTATGTGCTTAGTTTCTTTGGGTTTTTTTTTTTTTTTAAGTGCTTGTTTCATTGTGGTGTGAATGAATGTTTAAAATTTCTGGATTTTGATCTTTAGAACATGCTGATTTATGAGAACCGTTAAAAACCTGATTGTTCTTTGGTCCTTGTTTGTTGGGGCACCCTATTGATTTCTGTTGTCTGTTAAAGAGGGAAATGCTTCCTCTAGCCTGCAGATCATTAAGTGAATGGTTTGCAGTGTGCCTTTAAAATTCTTTGAATGCATTGAGCATGTTTGTCCAGTGAATTTTGAATTGACTCATTGTAATGACTTTGCTTTTGTTCTGTGGCTTTTGCTCCTCTCCACAAGAATTTGAATTCTCTGTTGCATTTTGTATACGTGTTCTTAACAGGGGAAGAAATTTTGCATTTTTTACAGAGCTGGGTTTTCCTATCCCCTCTGAATGCCTTCTATAATTGATACAATAAAAATCTGTTATTGCAGTGCATAATTATTTCATAAACTATTTTTTGGCTTAATCAGAAACAATGACAAAGAATGATAATAAAAAATACGAAAACCTTCCTTCCTTTGAAGAATAGAAATCAGGTGGTCAGGCTCACGCATGCTTTGTGCCTGACACACTTACTCTCATGTCATTGTGTATCATGATTCGGAGATGGAGATACTTCAGGTTTATAGATTTTTGTTTTAACATTTGTGTTGAATTCTTTCTTCAGGCTGATGTTTCCTGTTGGGTTTGTGGAATGTGTAGAAGAAGGGAAACAAATGCTTTTTTTTTTGTTTTCAGGAGGCCTGAGTTGCTGATGAGAAAACAGTTGAGGGTGGGCTGAGGAACAGAGTGACACTCCCTCTCCTCCCGGCTGAAATTGATGAACAATAAAATCAATTAAGTGTATCGGTATTTGACCAATTGAAGTTAGCGAGCTCAAACTGGCTAGTTATGCCCAATGGAAAGTATTGAATTCACCGGCAGAGTTAGGTGCTTTACCAAGTAGAAGCAGCTTAGAGCAATCAGAAAAATCAGTCCTATGATGAGCTATAAAAAGTATATAATATCTTTTATTTCTGAAACTTTTCTAAGTTAAGTTGTGTAGAGCTAAAATTAAGTTTCAAGCACCAGGAGTTATGAGTGTGGGTGGTTCTGTGGGATCGTTATTCAGGGATGTGCATAGACCCTTCTAGAGTGGCTGAAGCTGGCAGGAAAAGACCCAAAACCAGGATTTGTCATCCCAGGGTATTCTCCATAATGGTTCCATGTGGGAGCCCTTGATTGGGTTAACAAATTGTAGCAGACCCAGGCCGCCTGTCAACTTTAAGAAGAAAAACTATGCTTAGTAACTGCTTTGCAAGCAAGCGCCTGTGCATCCTCACTCCTGTCTCCTTGCCTTAAAAAGCAGAGACAATGCTTTGCTTGCATAGTTGAGGTTTTAGATAGCACTCTGCTCATTGCAAAGCAAGGACCCAGGACCTCAGCTATAAAAGCTGGGCTTGTGTGCTGTTAGATAGTCTGTTATCCCCAAAACAAGGACCTGGCAGGTCTGGTGGTCTGCTTTGTAATTCACATATCTAAAGAATGTATTTTGTTCCCCTCACCCCATGACTTCCCTAAAGATACACTAAGACTTTGTACTCATGGTGGATTCTATAATCTCTGTCTCATCCACTTTCCCCAAGTTCCTGCTTACTATCACACAACTGTTAATGACTATTTCCTTTGATTATACACAATAAATATGGGAGCATTTGATAGGCTCGTGGAGTTGGCTCCCTACTCCCTATCGATTGCTGGACTTTTTCCAGTCTTGAATAATCATTCCGTGTCTGTAAGATTTCTGCCAGCCAGAACCCACAGTTCCAGGTGAGAAAGATGCAGGTTTATCTCTCCTACCCGAGGGAGAGAGAGTAGAGAATTGAGATCTGCTTCCTTGTGGTCCCTTCCTGCCCCAGGGCAACTCCAGTTCACCTGCAGCCTTCTGGCCTCTGCTCACAGGGCCTCTGTCCCAGGACTGACTGCAGCCTTTTCTTCCCCGGTCAACATTTCCTGTGCCTTTCAGTACTTGGTCTCTTGTCTGCAATTGAAACCTGGCAGATGTGATGGTGGTCTGCGTGCTGGTGGGCAGTCACTTGGGGCTCCCAGGAACCATGCTGATTCTCCTGAGTCTCTCATTCGGGGTTACAGAACTGTCGAGCACCGTAGGAAGCCCATTCACGTGAGGTCAACACAGCATTGCATCACTTTCATTTTATTTTTGAATTTTCAGTGGAGAAATTATTTGTAGCAAACTGTTCCAGATTTTCGGCCGCCTGCTTTCCTCACCACCATTTCCTTGTTGGCTCTGGTGCTTGTTTTAAGAACCAGGTTTCTTCTCTGGTCATTTCTAGCAGCTGGGCTTGCCGAATCCTTGATCTGCATTTGAAGCAGAATGCTTCTTCGTGATGTGAAACTGATTTTCCTATTTCTGAATATTTCGTGTACACTCAGCAACTGTTTCAAGTGAAATGCTCTTGTCCAATTTCGGTTAACTCACATTTGCTGATCTCCTGCTTTCATGCTGAGGGCAGTTTCTTCTTCCTGTAATAAAAGTTAGCAATTTGCATTTACTATGGGAAGGTACTGGCCCGAGGTGCTTTTTTTCTTAACAGTTTTAATACAATTCACCCATTAAAATGTACAGCGGTTTTTACTCTATGCCCAGAATTGTGCATCCCATTCAATCTTAGAACATTTTCATCCCCCAACAGGAAGCCCCGTATGCATAAGCAGATATTCCCATCTTCCCCATCCTCCCCCAGCCCCAAGGAGCCACTCTTCTCTCTCTGTGGATTTGCCTGTGCTGGACATTTCATTTAAATCGAGTCACTTCATGTAAATGGAACCGTCTATTGTGACTGACTTCTTTCACACTGAGTAACGTTTTCAATGTTTGTCCACGTTGTGGCCTGGGTCAGTACTCTATGCTTTGCTATTGCTGAATAATATTCCACTGTATGGCTGGGCCCCACTGTTTACCCATTCATCAGGTGATAGGCATTTGGGTTGTTTCTGCTTTTTGGCTGTGATGAGTAGTGTCGCCGTGAACATTCCTGTAGGAGTTTTTATGTGGACATTTGTTTTCAGTTCTCTTACGTGTGTGCCCAGAGAGCAGAAAGGCTGGGTCATTCATAAACCAAATGTTTAACTCTCTGAGGACCTTCCAGGCTGTTTTCCAAAGTGGCCTCGCTGTGTTAAGTCCTCACCAGCAAGGGCTGGGATCTCCGCTTCCTCTGTGGCCTCATTACTGTTTGTTATTCTCTTTTTGAGTATATACTACTGTAGTGAGTGTGAAGCAGTTTCTCCTAGTGGTTTTGACTTGCTTTCAATTATAGCTAATGATATTGAACATCGTTTCTTTGTGCTTATTGGCCATTTGTATATTTTCCTTGAAAAATACCTTTTCAGATCCATTATTCAATTTTTAATTGAGTTGCCTTTGTATTGTTTAGTTGTAGGAGATTTTTTTTTTTTTTTGGAGATACAAATTCCTAATCAGATAAATGATTTGAAAAAATTTTCTCCTGTGTGTTGTTTTATCACTTTCTGGATTGTGTCATTTGAAGCAAAGTTTTCACTTTTGATGAACTCCAATTTATCTCTGTTTTCTTTGTTCCTTGTGCTTTTGGGGTAATATTTAAAATCTGAGGTATTTTATTTAAAATTTTATATATAAAATAACTTAATTCTTAGGACCGTTCTAGGAGACGGGTGCGGTTGTTGTCCCCAGTCTATGGATAGGAGACTGAGATGCAGAAAATTTCACTGACATATCAGTGTCACAGCTACCCAGTGCTGTGGGAGTTCAGACCCTCATGTTTGTCCCAAGCATCTGTGATCCTCACCACCATGCTCCACTACTGCCTGGAATCGTTAATGAAAACGTCTTTCCTTTTTTGATTCCTTGTTAGTTTGTTTTCTCATTGGGGACCTCATCTCCTCATTTTCCTTTCGGATATCAGTGTAGATTTATTTTAGGTCTCATGTAGGCAGAAGCATTTCTATCAGTTAACTTCTTTATTACTCACTCTCCAGTGATGATTGTTGCTAGTTGACCTAATCAAGTCATGCTTAAGTCTTTCCTGCTCATGACACTAAAAACAGTCATGACTTACAGAATGCTCAAAGAAGAAAGTACTTGATTGATTTTATTTTGCTACCCAATCAAACCAATCAAATAAAAACCCCGGTGTTGACACAGATTATAAGCCCTCCAGAATAGGGTCACTGTCTTCCTTGTGTTTCATTTGTTTGGTCACAGTGTCTGGATAGTGCCTTGCTGTCCAGCAGTTTTGTGAGGATACGGTGCTCGTGAATCATTGTAAGGACAGAATTTTGACAACAGACTGTATTGTTCATTTCACGAGGGAAAAGATAATATAGAAATACTGCTCAGATCTATTTTAAAATTAAGCTTGGAATTTTGAGAAGAGTTCAAGAAACCATACAAAGATCTTTTTCACTAATTTTAGATCTATCTTAGACACATTATGGTTACATAGCAGAGTAACTTATCAACTAGATTTGACAAGAGGAGTGTATTATTGATTATTTGTTTTAGTTGAAATATTCTATCTGGGATAAAGTAATCAGTGCCTATAAATGCACAAATATGTTTGTATTTCTATGTAACATGGGAGCAGACTTCATATGTTTCTATATAATATATATGACTGTGTGTTTTAATCTGTCTGTCAGTGTTTTTATAGTTTTTCAGCAATGTTGTAACTTAGAATTCTTCTAAGAAAATCACCCCGATTCTAGCTGCAGTTTGTACTGTGTATCCTGTCTTATGCATGGGATTCCACTGTCTCCTCAGTGAGGAATTTCCTCCCCTACTGAGGTAGTAGCAGAGTTAAAGGAACTGTGATTTCTAGGCCTTTGCTCTCCATGTGTTTGCAGTTGGCTGTCAATCACGATATTCCCTTTCTTGAGTTTTCATTGTTCAATTAGAATTTTTGAAAATAAGTGTTGATATGTTGTATTTGTCTCCCTAGAAACTTGATGTGTTTGTGCTTTTCAGTTTTCAATTTATGAAAAATGTAAATGCACCCTTGTTTTTAAGTAGTCCTTTTTCACTAGATATTTGTTTATCTCTTTATAGTTAAAATAATTTTTTCCCAATGAATGAATCGTTGTGCATGTTTTAAAAGATACCTTACTTTTTATTTTCTTATTATAACAGTTATATTCATTGTAGAGAATTTAGAAAATAAGGATAAACCCAGTAATAACTTAAAAATGGCCTCTAATCTCACCTGGAGATACAGTTGTAAGGTTTGAAATTGAGAATTACAAGTCCTCTCATGTTGTTCTTCTTTTTCAAGTACGTTTTGGTTACTGAGTCCCTCGAATTCCCATATGAATAGTAGCAGCAGCTAGTCAGTTTTGCAGAGGAGCCCGCTGGGATTGTGATCGAGACCACGTTGAATATACGGATCGCTCTGGGGAGCACTGCCATTCCAAGAGCGCTGTCTTCTGATCCAGGAATGTGCGTGGTGTGTCTGTCCAGGTATTTAGGTCTTCTTTAATTTTTTTCAACAATGCGTAGAGTTTACATAGTATTATTTTACCTTATTTTTTTGCCTTTATACTGAGTACAAGTGTGCAAGGTACCAGGATCAGAATTGTATTATAGCCCCGCCACTTGCTGCCACCATGGACGCTGCACTCTTGCTTTGCCCTGTGTAAAATCTTGCACAAAATAGGACCTAAGTAACTCTCTCTTGAATGAATGATTATATGATTGCTGGATGATGCTGGAGAGTCCTTGTGATGATGTCTTTTTCCCAGACTTTCCCCTCTTCTTAACTATGCCTTTTCTCTTCCTTTCCTCCAGCCTGGGTTTCAGCCTGCCTGTGGCATTGATTTTCCCTGAGTGTGGACTCTTCCTTTCACTAGTTCACGATAATGTTTCATGCGGGCTATGAAAACTTGCTAGATGTCAAGAAATAGCAAATTCACTGCATGCTAGTATTTTTAGTCTGTGGTATTATATTATCCATTGAAATTAAATCAGGCTGACACCCTGAGCTCTTTTCTCCTTCCTACGAGTGATACTTCTCTGGTTGCTGTCTGTGCCCTTCCCCCAGACTTGGTTTTGGAGTTGAGTAAGTCACCATCAGTGGAGCTCTCTCTTTAAAGATGAAGAGAACATTTGCTCCTTCTCCCTGGTTGGGGACTGGATGAGATGAGGTAACAGATAAAGAATGGAGCCCCATCTCATTCTGACCCCCGCTCTTTCCGTTCCTTTCTCCAGGGGAAAAGAGTACAATTCAAAAATATAAAGATTGTGAGCTAATGAGATAGACAAGACAACCGAACATTTGTTAAATATCCTTTCATGCCGGAAACAAATGTATTATACACACAAAAAGCACACAAATCACGGTAGTACTGCGGTTACAAACGTGGGTCCGAGTTCGAGTCCTGCTCTGGAGTGACCAGTCCTGTGAGATGGAGAACTGGTAGGTCGGCTTAGCCTCTCCCGGACTTGTTTTCTGTCCTGCAGAGATGGGGCTCGCTAGGCGTCCCTCTCCCGTAGAGGTGCTGTGGGGTGTAAATGGCGCGCGTGGGCAGCCCGAGCACAGCTGCTCATTCCTCGTAAGGGCAGGATAGCATCGCTTTTGCGGTGACAGCTTTATGACCGTCCCGTGTAGACTCTTAGTGCTCCGAAGGGATGCCTTGTGGTTTGGAGATGGGATTCTCACTTCTGTAAATACCCAAGGATTGTGTTATTGGGCCGTGCTGATTTGAATCTATTCTTTAGAAAGTACATATTGTAGATATATTTTTCAAGCATGCATGCTTTTTTCTTTTATTATTTATAGTTCTACCCTCTCATCTCTTGGTGTGACTTTTCATGGAATCCAGGAAACAGTCCTAAGCTACCTGCCTCTTCACTCTTCTCCGTGGTGGTTTTCTTCCCTGACTAGAAGAGGGTTTTGCACAGGAAATTTTATTTGTTCCCCTTTTCTTGGAGTCTCTCTGTCGGTCTGCCCATCTCTCACCTGTCCATCTGTCCATTTATCTACCCACTCATTCTTCTGACTTGTTCCAAAAAGCATTTCAGGCAGCTTACAGAAGAACAGATACCAAATAAACAGGTTAGAAAATGGGGCCAAGTTCAAACTGTGAGGCTAGGAGGCGAGCCTGTGTGAGGGTTGCAGGCCGTGAGACACACGCCTCTGCCCTGTGACTTATAAGATCGACAGCAAGAGTGTGCCTGAGGCTCCCAGCAGACACAGGGAAACAGGGTTTGTGGGAGATGCTCACTGGCTGTGAAATAAATAAGTGGCTTAGGAGAAGCCCAGCCTTTCCAGCTACTAAGGCTTAGGAGAATATTTTGAGTGTCTTCCAAAATCAGGGTATTGCATCTTTTCTTTTTTCAGAGTTCTATGTATAGTTGGTTACATTCTATACCTGGAAATTTCTCCAAAACTGCTTCCCACGTGAGTCCCATGGCTCGGGAATGGGGTGGTTCTGCTCATTGACGGGGGTTGGCCAGAAACAGAAAATGACAGCCTCAAAGGAGCCTGGGATTTGTCAGTTATGTTTTGTCAGTGCTGTAGATTTCAGAAAACGCTTTCACCGTTTCTCTCCATCTGAGGTGGCAGCGTGCTCTCTTAGCAGCATCAGGAGCTCAGGGCCACGGGATGGTGGGGGCTGACTGCACTGCTATCAAGACAGCTGTGCCAGTCACTGCAGGCGTGGTGATTTTACATAGTGCATTTCATGTTCTTTAATAGGTTTCAACAGGTAGTTAATTAACTGAGTTAATTAACATTTAAGAAATATGATGCTTTGTTGAAAAGACAGTTATAGGCAGAATATAAGTTGTGAACACTTTAAAAACGGTTTCATTACTGAAATTTCAGTAGGGAAGATTTAGTTTATCTTATTTATGCCTCTCTTCTAAAGTAACAAAGAAACAAGACAGAAAAAGCAGAGGATGATTTCTGTTCTTCCTCTCGGCTTGCAGGTGCCCTCACCTCCAGTGGCATCCATCCAGACACCAGCACTGACACTGGCCGTGCTCAGAACTGCCTCAGCCCTGAAGACACAACTGACAAATAGAAGGGGGCCACGCCCTGTTACAGCAGGTGCTCTCACTTTGTGGGTCCTTATGTAACTGCGCGGTGTTATTCAGGATCGCCCGTTCTACATTGTGTGGCGCTGCTGCCGTGTCTCCTAGTTATTTGTTTCTGTAAGTACTCGTGTATTTTCTCCAATGTGTGGTACTAGACATCTAAAAATGCTTTTTTCAGATGAAAAATAATGTGTATTTAATATAATAAGTCTGAAAAAAGGGACAAAAGGGCTATCCTGGTCCCACTACTCAGAGATAATAATTAACACTTTAACATCTATTTTCTGTTCTTTTCATCAGTGTGTATCAGCTCTGTCATAAAAACCAGCGAGCACTCTGTGCCTGTTTACTGTGTGGAGACCTCCATTTTCCATTCGGCTTATTACATGTTTTTCTACAATATTCTATCTCCCCTGGCATGATTTTTAATGACCAGTATAGCATTATGTCTTGTGGAGGCATCGTCCATTTTACTTCGGACTTAAATAAACTTTTAAATTCCAAGTATACTTAACTGAAATACTGAAAAGAGAACTGTGGTGGTACCGAAAGGCCCCTACATCCCTTCCCCTTATTTCCTGAGTGTAAAAGCTGTTGCCAATGTGGTGTATATATTTCATGACCTTTATGCCTATGACATATATATACCCATACATACATACATACATACATACATATGAGAAATCTATGTATATGTGTGTATATATGCTTTTTTGAAAAATAAGGCCATACTATATGTTTTCTGCAGCTCGCTTTATTCACTCAGGGGTATATCATAGACGTCCTCCCACTCCAGACTCACCCGGTCCTTTCAGATAGAGTGGAGGGGTCTCCTGATGTGCAGGTGTGGTCTCTTGTGCAAGGACACCTTTGGTGGGAGAGTGCTGTGGACAAGGCCCTGGGCCACGGGGAAACGCCGGCCCCCTCAGTGCCCACAGCTCGCCGTGATTTACCGCATCATTGTCTTGATGGTGGACACTTAAGTTTTCTCCATTTTCCACTGTCAGAAAGGATGTTTGACTGGCATCTTTCTTTAACAGACATTCCTGTGATCTTGTATGAGCATGCCTTTAGTTAAGTCTTCTGGAAATTTAGTCCCTGGATGTGACAATTACATTCATCACAGGCTCCTTTCAAGTGACTCTAGAAATTCCTTCTCCAGTGGGGAATGAAAAGATGTAGAATAACTTATGTAACCAATTCTCTATCGCTGGATATGATTTCACTTCAGCTTTTCTTCCCACCATTGTAAACAGTGCTGTGTAAATGCTCTGATGAGTACATCTTTTTGAACTGATTTTTTTCTAAACTGAAACGATTCCTAGAAGTGGAGTTGAGTCTGTGTGTACACACGTTTTTCAGAGTTTACATATCCATTGACATGTCGTCCTCCAAAAATGTCGCTCACAGTTTGTTCTCTCACAGATGGACACTAGCTAGAATATCTTTTAAAAATATTTGCCAATATGATGAGCAAAAGTGCTTTTTCATTGTTTTAGTTTGCATTTGATGACCAGTGAGGTATTGAGCATTTTTCACTCATTAGCCATCTGACTTTTAAAAGTGAATGATCCCTTTTGTCCTTTGCACACATTTAAGTGAGGGAGCTTCTTGTTGCTTTGTGACAGCTCTTTGTATGTTATGAACATTAACCCCTTGTCTTCATCAACATGTATCACAGAGCTTTTTCTTGTCATTTCTTGCCTTTCATTTTGTTCAGTAGGTTTATTTTTGTTGTGGCTCAAAATATTCTTAAGATAGTAAATGTCTTCCTTTTGGGTTTTATCTTTGGTATTATTCTTAGAAATACTTTCTTATAATGGTATAAATCTCTTATGTAGGTTTATTTAATGTCTAAGATGGAGATGATAATAGTACTTGTTATAGTGAGGAGAAGTTGAATTAATGTGAGCAAAGAGTTGTATTTGCTGTTATTAGTATTTTAATATTTACATCACTATCTGTAATTTTTTTGTGGTCATTATGACAGGAATAGAATTTGTTCTTTCCAGGTGATTCTCTGATTGTCCCAGGACAATTATTGAATTCATACTTTGCTCTTTGATTTGAAATCCCACATGTACAAAATACTTATGTACACTAGAGTCTCTTTTTGAGCTCATGCTTTATTTCTGTCAATCTTACTTCCTTACTCCAGCGCTATATCTTACATATTGTAAAAATTAATTATTATCTGACAGTGCGATTTTTTTTGTTCTTTTCTTCCATCCCAAACTTTCTTGGCTATTATTATGACTTTATTATTCCTGAAGAATTCTAAAATATTTTGTTCAAGTTAAAAAAAATCAGATAAGAGTATTCATGGGATTTTTATTAAGTTTTGAATTATTTTTAGGAGAACTTCCATATTTACAAAACTGTTTTCCTCCATGCAATATGTTGATGTCTCTACATTCACACCTCTTACTTTACCCCTCAGTACAGTCCTGTAGTTTTCTCCATGTACAACATGGGCATTAATTTTGAGTTTATTCCAGATTATTGTTGATGTTTTTGTTAATTTTGTAAGTGAGAATTTTTTGCTATTATATTTTTTAACTGTTTAAACTGACACCTAGGAAGGCAGATTCGGTTTGTAAATACTCACTTTGTAACTTGTTATTTAAAATTGTAAGTATTAAGTAATTGTTCCAGGATCCTTTCTTTTGTGTTTTTAAAAATTTGTTTCCAATATTATCAAAATGGTCATAGCTAAGAAGTATAGGTGTGGAGACAGATGGAGAGAGGTAGTGTGGCTCATGTACAAACTGTGAGCACTTTCATGGCTGCCTTTAGGCTGGAGAAGCCCCAGAAGAGCCCAGGTTAGACCAGGGGTGGCTTTGTATGCACTTGAAAGCCAGCTTTCCTACCTTTATGGTGAAGCCTGGTGGGCGTGGCAGGTAGATGATCAAGGTCTGATCAAGGTCATTGGCTGCACAGAGCGCTGTGTCTGTGAGAACTGGAGACCTCTGCCATGGAAATGCTTGGTGCCAGGAACAATGCAGGGGAGCTGGGGAGTCCTGTGTGTTAAGGATTTTCCAGTCCTGGGAGTGGGAAGATCAGACTCTGCATTCAGATCTGAGTTTGAATTCATCCTCTCTTGTTTACTGGTCCTCTGACTTTTGTCAAGTTATCTACCCTCTTTGAACTCCTATTTTCTTGTCTCTCAAAATAGGAGAATTACGGCCTGCTGCTAGAGTGTTTGATCAGGATAAATGATTTGTTTCTATAAGATGCCACGTACAGTCACAAGCTCAGTGAGAAATGGGCTGTCACCTCTTCATCTGCAACTCAGTGCTCGACAGGACATCGGGGCAAAGCCAGTCCGTAATTTGTGATGCAAGTAGGAACAAAATTAATGTCTTGCCTTTCCCTTGCAGTATTCTTACTCCTTTGCTTCATTTACTTCTTTCCTCCTTTCCTTTCCCCTCCTCCACCAAAAGATCCTGAGACTCTCTCAGAACACTAGATTCAAATTACTTTAAAGGGTGTCTCATCCTCATGAAATGACAGTAACTTAAAAAAAATCTGTACAGATCCCAGACGTCATTGTATTTGATTTACACACACACACGCACACCCACACACACAATCAGCCTACCTCCCACTTGCTGAGGGAGAAGGACCAATTTTTCTGAGTTTTCATTCACTGAGCGTGAGAGCAAAGTCTCTTACGCAGACTTTCACCTTGCTTAGTGCATGGTGTTTTTAATTGGATTTCTGCTTTGTGGCCATAGAACTATTCTTATAGAAGAGAGGATGTGGAGACATAGACATTCTGCTGAGATATTGGTGTCAACATATTTGAGTTGGAAAGGACTTAGGACAGCATAGAGTCGTAACTTTTTATGGGTGAGAATTCATGATAGTGTAACTTGGACAAGAACCTAGGTCTTCTGTCTTCGTGTCCACGTGGATGAAGAGGCAACAGGGCGGGAGATGGCAGGGATCCTTCTTGCTTGAGTTCCAGGGTCTTGCTAGTTTTCATTGCTCAGCTGCCTTTAGTTTAGGTCCGTGTGGCCTCTCATGGGAAGGTCACTCTGTCCTGATAGACTGAGTTTCTAATCAGCAAAAAGCCCTGGACCCACTCATATTTCCCAGAGTTTTTCTGCTGTCCTGCTGACAGTTTATATAAATGATACCTAAGAAACTACTGGATATAAAATCCTTATTGTTATCATTTGCCCTCAAGTTCCATAGGAATGGGGTGCTGTCTCAGGCTGTCTAAGGCTAGATCTGAACAAAGATAGGGTGATAGGCTGTGCTGCTGGACCCTCCCCAGTCGAAAGGGATTTCCACCTTAGTTTTTAGAATCAGACAGATGAGTTCAAATCTTGCCTTTACCAGTTATTAGCTTTGTGAACTTGGGGAAGAAACTGTACTTGTTTGTGTCCAATTTTCTTTATCTGTAAATAAGTTCAGTATTTATTTTAGGGTTTTTGTTTTAGAATTGAATGAGCTAATTTCCTCATTTATACCTAAAATACTGATCGCGTGGTTCTATGCTGGTGCCTTGGTAGTAAGATTACTAAGGGACTCAGCAGTGAGAATGCAGGGTGGGGGACCCCTGGATCATAGAGCTTATATTCCAGGATATGCTTGTAAAAGACTGGATGTGCAGTGGATTTTTAGTAAATGTCTATTCTTTTCCTATCCCCATTGATTGTATATATATATTTAGTACTAATATATGAACATTTTTTATTGCAATTTAAATCTCTTTGTAGTATTTAAATATGTAGCTATAACAAAATACGTGAAATAAAATGATTTGATTTTTATTTTCCTTTTCAATATGAAAACAAAAGAAAATAGAAAAGAAAAAAGGTTTTGTAGGACTAGAAATAATTTTATTTCATGGAATCAATTCCTTATATTAGGTTTTTTGGTTTTGTTGTTAAACATGGCATATAAAATTGAATAGGTTGTGACTTCAGTGTTGATAGCTAGGTGAGTTTCTTGTTATTGTTGTCTTTGATGAATTATTTTCACTAGATCATAAATGATGTGCATGCTACATATTGGAAATGAGGAAGAAGTGGAGACATACTAACTCCAATGTATTTTGTTACCGAGTCCAAACTCATTCTACTTGCCGCATGACAGGCCAATAAACTGGGAGATGAGGTGTTGGGAGCAAGGAATAGTGACTTTATCTGAAAAGCTGGCAGACCCAGAAGATGTCAGACTGATTTCCTGGAGAACCCTCTTCCCCAAGTCAGAATTCAGGCTCCTTTTATACTGCAAAGGGGAGGGGGTGTGGTTGGTTGTTGCAAACTTCTTGCTGTACGAATTGTTTGTCCTTGGTGTCCTTTGTCCTTGCAGCTGTCCATGTGGGTCAAATCATGGTGCCCCTGTAAAACCTTCAACAAAAATAAGGTTATTCTTTATTTTGCAACTTGAAACTCTCTACATAAGTGCAGAAGAGCTAACATCCTTAAAGATCAGAGCCCAGAGAATAGGCTCTCCTGTATATTTCAGGCTAAAGTCAACTTTCTTTCAAAAAAGGTGTAGAGCTAACTAGTCTGAGCCTAGAAAACAGGGCAAAGGATTAAAGCCAAAGGAACAGATCCAACACGGAGTCAGATTTCTTCTTTCCTATTACAATTTCTTTTTCCATCTCATAAATAATTTTAGTAAGAAACATGAAGCAATTTTTATTTTTGCTTCTTAATAACTGATAAGTGGGCTGACTACATTATGAGAGCAGGGATGCTGTGCGTGCATTGGGGTCACAGCAAACTCTTGTTGGGGTGGTCGACTCTGCAACATGTCTGATGCCCCATGGGTGTTGGTGAGGGTACCCCATAACCAGGGGCTCTCTTCAGGAACCAGCATATGGGCATTGACCTCTGGAGACCTCTTTTTCAGCTGCCGGAAATTTTTTCAGATACTGTGACTTGAAAACTCACTCAGCTGGTGATAATTAGGGAATAAAGGAAGAGGAAAAGGGCTTGGATTAGATTAGAAGAGAAGGACAGAAGATCAGGGAGCCTGGGGGCTTGGTAGTGGGGCCTCGGGAGAGAGGGGAGCAGAGGTGGGGAGGGGCACGGCTCTGGAACCAGCTCCTGCACCTGTCCCAGGGCCCAAGTCACACAGCTTTTAATTGGCCCAGGACGCTCTCCTGTCTGGATGTCACCCTGGGCAGAACCTTGAGAATCGAAGGTAAGGGGTGGGCAGCACTCACCTAGGGGATCACTGAGGACTTCGTTCAAGTCCACGGTGCCTTTTCTGGTCATGTGTCTTCACTTGCCCTTTATCTTAGGATCTGAGGAGCAGGAGCAAGGAACGCAGGGAGAGATCCAGGAAGACATCTGACTGTGTTAAGAGACGACAGTCACAGCCACACGGGGAGCGAGGACACTTGCAGCAAAGTAAAACGACTTCACAACTATTGCATCAGAGCTGCCGGTGTGAGAGAGCCTAAGCCTGTCTCAGAGTGCAGGGGACAAGCGGAAAGGAATGGTAAATTTCCACTGACAGTTGAAATTTTGTTAAATAGCCTGCTACTGTTGCTTGTATCACTTGAATGAATGCAGGCATATTTCTATGGGCATTTATATGTTCACTCAAACCCACCAGCCACTCTTGCCCCCATCGGGGATGGGCTTTCTCAAGCACAGTGCACCTCCTGCTTGGGTGGGCCACGCTGCGGGTCCTCGCCTGGGGCCGGGCTGCTGCAGGGCACTGAGTCCCCGAGGCACGGCCTGCGAGACACGACAGGAACACCTCTGCTCTTGACTGAGGGCCTCCGTTTCCCCCTGCAGTGTAAGAATGCTGGTGACTGAGTTAGAAGCATGCTTCGAAGCTGTCCGTGTCCTTGCCATCCAGAAGCGGAGCCTGGGAGCTTCCGAATTTCTCCAGAATGCGGTTTACATTCATCTTCGACAGGTGAGTTTATGTCCTTTTACAAGTGGAGGAATTACTGCAGTTTTCCTGGAACTTACTCACCACTAGTCCATCTGATTTTTCTGTGCTAGGATTCAATATGGCATGCTAAAAATTCTGGAGTCAGATCTTGAAACACTGATGAAGAGGATTATTTTATTTCTTTATATGATAGTATTTTACTTTCAAAATTCAGAGTTTTCAGTTCTTTCAAAATTTTTTGGGGGGTTGGAGAAACAACTTTGCTCTTACCATCTTTGTGACCTGTTGCTATATGCCTGTCACCTGTCTTCTGTCACTTGTGAGGCGGTTCCATTTGTGACCCTGTCCGGGTTGTTCATGTTATAAAACATAAAGTCTGTTAAAGTACAGTCCCTTTTACTCCGAAGACATTCCACAGATACTACTTAAATCTGGGTGTGGTTTTAAGAAGACAGAATCATTAGAACATGTACTTGCAGGTTGCTAGTGCAAAATCCCCAAATCAATAGTCTAGCTCAACATCTAAAATCTTTCTAATCTACCTTGGATTTGTATGGATAAGTTGAAGCAGTTTGCTAAGAACTCAAGACCAGGGTTAGAATACAGGCTGGTGTAGCTCAGCAGGTCCTCCCAAGCTGATGCTCTGCCAGAGGGCGGGGCCTAGGGGAGAGGGCGTGTCCTCCCCTCCCTGAGCTGACATTTTCATGGCAAAGACCTTCATCCAGGTGAAGAACTTGGAGTTTCTTCTAAGAACAGTGGGTTTGAAAAGAGTCCTAAAAGCACGGGAGTGACACAATCCCATTTGTCTCAAGTAGGGGAGAGTGGCTGTGGGGCCACTTGGGAGACTCGTGAGTCCAGGTGGGCAGTGTTGGTGGCTTCCACTTGAGCGGTGGGATGGTCAGTGGGTAAAAGCGAACAGATTGAAGGCATGTTTAGATGGTAAAAAGGAAAGGATGAATGCTGTCTGTGAAGGTAGGATGGAGTAAGGACCAGGTTTCTGGGTGGATTAATGAGGTAAATGATGGTCCTGCTGTGCTCTGAGGAGGGAAAGCTGCAGAGGGAGTTCTGGGGGAAAACTGATGAGTTCAGCTGTGGGTAAAGTGAAAGGCTGTTAGATGTGTGGTCTGGGAGCTCAGGTGAGAGCCAGTAGTGAGTAGGGGGAGGGGAGAGAGACTTTCAAATCATTTTGTCTTGTGAACATACAAATAAGGATGAGTAATGACACACTTAAACCTCTATATTCTGGATTTAAAACCCAGTAACATTTTGCTATATTGACTGCAGAGGTTCTTAATTTTTTTAATAGAAATAAAATAAATAGAAACAAAATAGTGGAGTTAATGAACATCTTAGAGTTGATGTGTGTCCTTGTATGTATTTTGATACCTCATCTGTTTATAACCATAATCTACAAAAAGTTAGCTTGCTTAGCATAAGAGTTAAACAGAGGGAAGTGACACACAGTGTTGGGGCTTGAAGCTGATCTTCTCGGGCAAATTATGTAGCCTCTCTGTGCCTTAGTTCCATCTTCTGTGACTGCCCCCGGGCCCCTCATCACAGCTGATTTCCTAGACTAGATGTTGGGAGGGAGGCTGCTGAAGGGAGTAAGAAGTGGCAACTGCTAGGGATACTGAAGAGAGAGACAAAAACAGATTAAAGCCGATAAACTGAGTACAAATACCCTCAAAAGAGAAAGAATCCCGCAGTGTTTTGAGCCACTTAGCGTAAGGGAAACAAAATCACGTGGACCCAAAGCTCTTGAGCATGTGAGTATTGTGGGTGGGAGGGTGTCATCAGAAAAGGGTTGAGAAAAGGCCTTTTGGTTTCCCTTGACGTTTCCAGTAAGGATGGGGAGCAGAAGAGAAAACCCCCTGCTTCACAGTGGAAGCTGCTGTTTTGTGCGAAACTGACCAAAGTTTGGAGACCAGTCATCAGCGGTGCTGGCAAATGAAGAGACTTCGGGATTGGGTGGGGCACTTGCTGTGACTTCCAGGTGACCTGCTGGCTGGGGCTGTATGGCGGGCAGTAGGTTTGCAGGGTGACCCGGGCATAAACCCTGGCTCTGAGGCTGCTGGTCTGACTAGCAAACCTGGGCACCCGCAGTCCTAATGGGGCAGCTCGGGATGTGGCCTGGGACACCTGCTGAGCTGAGGGCGAGAAGAGGGCTTCCCTGAGGGGGTGTCATGCGGAGAGTGGGAACGTGTTCCTGCAGGGGAGGAAGAGCCTCTGAGCAGGGTAGCTGGATGCACAGGCAAGACCAGCCTGAGCACGGAGGCTTCTGGGAGCCAGAAGTCATACAATGGCCCGAACCGCCTTGTTCCTGCGAGACTGCAGGGAAAAGATGCTGAAAATGTAGGCTAGGGACAGACCCTGTGGTGGGTTATCAGTGACCGGAAAGGACTGGTCAGGCAGGCACGAGAGAACCCTGTGAGCATCCCAGATGGGGCGTCACGCTGAAGGGAGGAGCAGAGTTATACACTTTGCCAATTATTAGCTGTGTGACTTTGAGCAAGATCACCCCACCTCTCTATATATATCTTCATCTGTAAAGTGACAGAGTGACAAGCTCGTGTCATCAGAAGGCTTAGTTTAGCTCTGATCCTCTGTGTCCAGTACTGTCAGTGCTGCCCTGCAAGTTTCTGCAGCGGCTGCTCTTACCCTGAGATGGGAGGGCGTAGAGGGACATTGTAGCACACGAAGGCAGGAGGGGGGTGCTTTAAAAACAGACATGTAGCCGCCTGCAGCTGCAGACATGCAGGCAGTTTGATTGATGGTTCTGGAGAGGACTTTGGAGGCCTTAGCATCGTCTTAAGACTTGCTTTCCCTTGGGGACCCGGATTGCCTTTGCAGATTAATGTTGAAGATTTGAGCTTCTGGAAAAGCTGCTTTCAGAGATGGGTATATACGTAAAATATCGTATAAAATAAAATGATTTATTTAACGTGTGGGACTTCGCAGCTGTTGGGAACAGCTCTGTTGTCCTGGTCGTCACGGAGGACACCAAGGGTCAGCAGAGCGTGCGGGAGGACAGGTAGCCTGCAGTGCTGCTGCGGGGTGTTCTCCCGAGTAGAGCACTCTGCTGAGTTGACTCTTCTCTGAGTTTGGTTGCCAGATGAGCAGACAGCAAATTAATGAGTTCTGGTGGGATTGTATAATGACAGGAAGAAAGAGGAAACCGTAGTTTTTATGGACTAAAACACGCTTTTGTTTCCTGATCCAGTGTGTTCCATTACAGAATTGATGAGTTCTGTCTATTCTGGGACTTCATTGAAATAAACGTTCAGCCTAAATGTTAAGAGTTATGTTTTATTTGGCTGGAGGACTCGAGCCGGGATGGCAACCTCTCAGATCACTCTGAGGGACTGCTCCCAAGAGGTAGGGGAGGAGCTAGGATATATAGAAGTTTTACAAGAAAGACCAGGTAGTTGGAACAATAAAATATTGCTTGTTATCTAAAGAAAACCAGATATCTCAAGATCAAGTATTTAGTGCTTTTCTATGTATGGGAGGAAGCAAACATTTGTGCTCACTTGAATTCATCCTTTGGACAGGTACCTAGGCTATCTAGGGCCAGTATCCTGTCCTTTCTTATTCTGAGTCCCCTCAGAGGGCACCATTGTGAGTGGCTGCAGAGGCTGGGCTGCAGGCCTGTCCTCGCTGGGGGGTGGCAGGCAGCCGCTGTTGACTTGGTTTCAGCATTCTTTGTTTACTGACATGGTTGCAGTATTTTCATTCACATTGTAGTATTTTCGTTCACGGACTGATTATGGATAATCTGCAACCTTGGAAAGCAACCGAGATGGAATTACTGCAGGTACCTTCTACTTTAATAAGCCGTGTGCAAACATAAACATGGAGGAAGCATACAATTGGATTTGGTGGTGTAGGGAAGGGTTTCTGCACATTACAGGAGAACGCAATGCAGAATTCCTTAAGTCCACCTTTCTTTTCTGTAGTGGTTTCTGAGAACAGTTTATGGTAATTAACCAACATTGACAAATGGTGGCAAACATTGCATTTAAGAGCTGGCCGGCTGCAAACTTGTGTATTGGACAGGTGGAATTCATAGGCAAGTGGTCAGGTGGATGGGAGAGAGATGGAGCCTAAGCCTGGGCCCAGATTCCGGTTTAAATCGCCATTTCCTCACCATACGGCCTTGGACTAGAATGTAACCTCTCTTAACCTGTTGGTGAATCTGTGAAATGGGCATGATAATATTCGTTTCTTCCTGGGATTGTTGTAAGTTCTAAAGAGTATTGTAGCACACATGAAGCACTTAGCAGTGTTCACTGTGTGTGGCCGCCCCGCTTGGCGTGTGTCAGAGCCGTAAAGGCAGCATTTGTCTGTTGAGGATGCACTGGTAGCCCCTTGAATATGTTGTGAATTTGGTGATTTCCTTTAATCTTGGTAACTCTGTGTGCCATGGGCAGTTATTTTCATGGACAGATGAGGAATCTCAGGGTAAAGAAGACTGTGTAATTTGCCCAAAGTCAGACCATAATTTTGGGTGCATGGGCCTCGGTTCAGCATGGGCCCCAGGGCCTTCTGCCCTCTCCGTTCAGCACCAGAGCCAGATGTGTGGTCGGCTGTTTCCCAGCCCAGAATATCGGGCAGGCCGCAAGACACACCTGGCCCTGCGCTGCTTGAGCAAAACTCCGGAGGAGAGGAAGTTACAAAAGGGATAAACATAAAAACAGATGACAGCAAACTGTGATCAGCACTGAGAAGGAAAGGAACACGCCTCACAATGCAGAGCTGCGAGCTTTCCCGTCGGGGCTGCTCTGGGGGCGTTCATCTCAGCTAAACAAGCTCTGCTGCTGCACCAAGGCAGGAAGGCAGGGCGCGTGTGGCCAGGTAGACTGAGCCTCGCTGATCGTACTCATTCACCATTAAGCGGCAGCTGTCACGGGCACTTACCTTGTAGACAGATGTTGGCCATAATCATCACGCACATTGCTTGGTAGTTGTATTGGCCCCACCTTTGAGATGAGGTCATTGAAGCTGGGGAGTTTGCTGCATGCCCTTGTATACCTCGGAAATTACCCCCACTGGTCTTTTAACCTAGACTGGTGTGGCTGTCATGTCCCAGCCCTGTGAATGGCATCAGCGTAGCTTCTCCCAAGTGACCCAAATGACTGACATTGATTTTCTTAATTCGTAGGAAATGGTATGTGACAATAAGAGAAAATGGTAGTAAGAAATTGTTTGGAAAACTAGAACAAAATCCAATTCTTCCCCAGCTGGGGAAGCGTACCCAGTGTCACTCACCCCACTCACTGCCTGGCATCTCCTCCCTGCCGACTCCGTGTTCAGAAGCCACTCTGAGCCTTTGAAGAACATTTTGCCTCATGACACTGTTGACTAGGACCTGCGACAACTCTGTCCCTGGTTAACTCTCTCTTCAAAGCCATTTAAATTTTATGCAGGCTCCTCAGCTCAGATGTAAGAATAGCCTCTTTAAACTTCTTGATGCAGCTCCTTAGTGAAGATATTGCGAAGGAAAACTAGCTAAAACCTGGGAGGTATGAACATAGTGACTGTAACCTCAGCACTTTGTGAAGTTCAGAATCAGAGGGGTGGGAGACTCAGGAAAGGCTTAAGGTAGCAAGGGTAAAGTGAAAGGACGCAGGCTGTGAGACTGAAACATCTCGGTCCCAGCCAGCAAGGCACCTGCGTTCAGGATGGTCTGTGTGGAGAGCAGAGTTCTCACAAAGAAAGAAGAGGTGGGATGGGAGGGAGAACAGTTAGGTTTTTACTGGGGAAGGAAAAAGTGGGCTGAACATTTCCTGGTTGAACAAGAGGACTGTGACATGATGTTCTTGTATTTTGGAGAGAAGGGTTTTGTGGGGACAGGCCTAGGGAGAACGCTCTGTGGCTGGGGAGTCAGCACAACAGAGAACCACAGAGAACCTGGGCGACGCCAGGGCTGCTTCTGTCCCTTAGCTGGGGCCTAAGAACTCCCTTCACAACCCAGTCCTGTTGATACAAGAAAACAGATGTGGGGCATGAGAAGGGCTGTGTCCCACGCATTAGTTGAGCCCCTGGGATTTGTCCCTCCAGATGTTGGTCTTTGGCTTCGTGTAGGAAATGATTCAAGAGCAAACAACTGTTGAGTAAAGGTAGATTTACTCAGAGAGATACATTGAAAGGCAAGAGAATCGCCACGAGGTGTGGGGGTTGGGTGCTCAGATTAAAAGTAGGTACACACTCCACAGAGTGTGGGCTTTCTCCGAAGAGGGAGAGAGAGGGTTGACCGCGAGGCGGCGCTGTGTTGCTTGTTTTCTTGGGCTTGGTGGTTTCATATGCTAATAAGTAGAAGGACCAGCCTAAGGGCAAGGGGCTGGGATTCCCGGGGAGTTGGCCATTTCCCACCCTTTGACCTTTTGTGGCTAGCCTTGGGACTGCCATGGTGCCTGGGGGCGTGTTATTCACCATGTTACTATTACAATGGGTGTATAATGAAGCTCAAGCTCTGCTAGAAGTTAAATCTCTTCATCCTGAGCCTCAAGGCCTATTGGAGGTTGAATCCTTCACCATTTTGATGTTAATTGCTGTGGCCTTCCTTGAATGGCTGTGCTCTGTCCCCCTTCCATCCTGTCTCACTGTGATGACACAGAGAGAGCAAAGGCCAGGCCCTGCCTGTGCTCCTGCATTTAACAGGGGGAGGGGTGGGGTGGGCTGAGGATGACTCTGAGTGGTGAGAAGGTTGTTTCAGATTTTTGCACGTGGGATATGGGGACCTTCCAGCAGCCACCGCGGATTTATCTCTCGGGCATTATCGCTTGTGTCACTCATCTTTTTCTATTTTTCTTAAAATATTTAATCTAAATTTAATATCAGGTTTTTTTAGGAAAGAAATTTCTCTTTTTCTTTTCTTTGGACTCTTTGGGGGGGTAGGTAATTAGGTATATTTATCTGTTAGTGGATGCCCTGGGGCTTGAAACCGGGACCCGTGCACGCTAAGCACACTGCTCTACCACCCCCCTATGATCTTTTCTTTTTGCCTTTAGCTGCCAAGAAGCTGACAGCTGAATTTCTAGTCGGACTTTAACACTTGCCCTGACTCCAGGGAATCCATATTTATGACTTTACCTCCCCCTGTTTCATTTAAGTATGAATCTCCAATTTCTCTTCACTCTCAATTTTGCCTTTTTGTTGTTATGGTTGTTAAGGTGTGTTTAAAAAAATTGTTAATTTCTCTTTTAGCAGGAGGGCTGAAAGTAAATAAATATGTAAACAACAGCACACTTAAATGCTTTTATACATCTAAGCTGTTTAGTCTGTTACTTAAAAACGAATTGAATATTAAAGTGATAACATTTTTAAATTATTTTTTAATTTTTATAAAGATATAGCTGATTTACAATATGATATAGTTTCAGGTGTACAATAGATGCACAATTTTAATGTTATGCTCCATTTATAGTTATTGTAAAACATTGGCTATATTCCCTGTGTTGTAAGATTACATCCCTGTAGCGTGTTTATGTTACATGTAGCAGTTTGTATAAGAAAGTTGGGTAACGCAGAGTCTGGGGCATGGCTGTGTCTGACCCAGGTTCACGGTCACCCTGCCTGTCAGAGCCCAGGCCCTCACTCCTGTCTGCAGGGGAGCGACTGGAGGCAGCCCTCATCAGCGCTGGCACCACCCTCTGAGTGGCAGTGACAGCAGTGACTGTGTGTGGACGTGCAAAGTGTTGTTCCAGGAGCTTTACATGCATTTCTGCATTTAATAATTAAAGCCCTCCTGTGAGGAATCATTTTATGTTTTTAATGAATAATACATTTTATTTTGATATTGATAGACTTCAAACCTCCGGAAAATTTACAGGAGTAGTACAGTAAACGCTTAGATACAGTTCACCTTAAAGGGCACTATTTGTCCTTTTGTGTCTGGCTTATTTTAGCATAAAGTTTCAAGGTTCATCCATATTGTAGCCTGAGTCAGTACTTTATTCTTTTGGTTTCATAATATCCTTTTTCTTTTTTTTCGTTTTTGGTCTATTTAAAAATATTTTCATTGAAGTCTAGTCAGTTTATAATGTTGTGTCAGTTTCTTGTGTACAGCACAACAATTCAGTTAAATAGGAACATACCTGTATTCATTTTCATATTCTTTTTAAACATAAGTTACTATAAGATATTAAATATATTCTCCTGTGCTATACAGTATAAACTTGCGGTTTATTCTATACATACTCAGTATCTGCAAATCTTGAACTCCCAATATATTCCTTCCCACACCCTCTCCCCTCTGGTAACCATAGTTTGGTTTCTATGTCTCTGTGTCTGTTTCTGTTCTGTAGATAAGTTTATCTTTTTGTGTCTTTGTTTTTTGATTTTTTTTTTTTTTAGATTCCACATGTGAGCGATCTCATATGGTATTTTTCTTTCTCTTTCTGGCTTACTTTTCTTAGAATGACATTCTCCAGGTCCATTCATGTTGCTGCAAATGGCATTATTTTATTATTTTTTTATGGCTGAATAGTAGTCTATTGGAGAAATATACTACAGTCTCTTTATCCAGTCATCTGTCAGTGGACATTTAGGTTGTTTCCATGTCTTGCTATTGTAAATAGTGCTGCTGTGAACATTGGGGTGTAGGTGTCTTTTTGAATTAGGGATCCTTCTGGATATATGTCCAGGAGTGGGATTGCTGGGTCATATGGGAGGTCAATTTTTTGTCTTTTGAGGAACCTCTATACAGTTTTCCACAATGGCTCCACCAAACTGCATTCCCACCACAGTGTAGGAGGGTTCCCTATTCTCCACAGCCTCTCCAGCATTTATTGTTGTGAACTTCTGAATGATGGCTATTCTGACTGGTGAGAGGTGAGACTTGATTGCAGTTTTGATTTGCATTTCTCTGATAATGATATTGAGCATTTTTTCATGTGCCTATTGGCCATTTGTATGTCTTCATTGGAGAAATGTTTCTTTAGGACTTCTGCCCATTTTTGAATTGAATTGTTTGTTTTTCTTTCTTATTAAGTGTAAAAGCTGTTTACATATTCTGGGAATTAAGCCCTTGTCAGTCTCATTTATTGCAACTATTTTCTCCCATTCCATAGATTGTCTTTTGTTTTGCTTATTGTTTCCTTTGCTGTGCAAAAGCTTGTAAGTTTAATTAGATCCCACTTGTATATTTTTGCTTGTATTTCTATTGCTTGAGTAGACTGCTCTAGGAGAACATTGCTGAGATGTATGTCAGATGTTTTGCCTATGTTTTCTTCTAAGAGGTTTATAGTGTCTTGTCTACATGTTTAAGTCTTTAAGCCATTTTGAATTTATTTTTGTGTATGCTGTGAGGGAGTAGTCTAACTTCATTGATTTACATGCAGCTGTCCAGTTTTCCCTACACCATTTTCTGAAGAGGCTGTCTTTACTCCATTGTATGTTCTCACCTCCTTTGTCAAAGATTCAATGACCAAAAGTTTGTGGGACTATTCTTGGTAATTTTGTTTATCCGTTCATTGATGGATGGATATTGTTTGTAACCTTTGGCTACTCTGAATGATACTGCCATGAATATTGATGTGCAAGTTTTTGTGAGAATATGTTTTCATTCTGTTGGCTGTACAGTTGGCCCGCCATATCTGTAGTTTCCACTTCATGGATCCAGATGGCTGATTGTAAAGGGACTCGAACATCCTTGGATTATGGTATCCAGGGTGGGGGTTTCCTGAAACGAAATCCCGAGGATACTGAGGGATGACTCTATATGTAGGAGTGGAATTGCTGAGCCATATAACTCTAACCTTTTGAGGAAACACCAGACTTCTCCAAAGAAGCTGCACCATTGTCCCTTTCCACTGGCTGCATATGAGGTTTCTCTGCCTCCTGAACGACACTTGTTATTGTCCATGTTTTGATTATAACCATCCTAGTGAGTGTAAAATCAGATCTCATTTTGATGTTGATTTCGCTAGTGATGCTGAGCATCTTTTCATATGCTTATTGGCCAATTGTGTATCTATTTAAATACTTGGCATATTTAAAAATTGGGTCGATTTTCTTTGTATTGGTCAGTTGTAAGCATTTGTTTTATATCCTGGATACTAGTCTCTTATTAGATATATGCTTTGCAAAATTTTTCTCCTATTCTGCAGATTGTCGTTTCACTTTACTTTTTTTAAACATTAAAACAATTTCTTTCTAGGGGAGGTAATTAGATTTATTCATTTTATTTTTCTTGCTAAGGACGCACTCTATCACTTGAGCTACCCCCTTCCCCTTTCATTTCACTTTCTTGATGATGTCCTTTGTAACAAATGGTTTTAATTTTGATGAAGTCCATTTTATCTTTCTTTTTTTTCACTTGTGCTCTTGGTATTGTATCTAGGAAGCCATAGCCTATCCTAGGACCACAAAGATTTAAACTATGTCTTCTTTTAGAAAGTTTATACATTTAGTTTTTACATTTCCGTCTGTGATCCATTTTGAATTAATATTTTATTTGTTAAATAAAATACGGGGGTCCAGATTCCAGATTCATTCTTTTGCCTTCAGATACCCAGGTGTCTCTGCACCATTTGTTGAATAGACTATTCTTTCAATGGAGTGTTGTTGGCACATTTCTGGAAAAATGACTGTAAATGTAAATTTCCCCCCTGGATTTTTTATTGTGTCTCATAGATTTATGCATCCAAACTTATGCCAGTACCATAATGACTTGAGTACTATAGATTTGTAGTAACCTTTGAGTGAGTCCTCCAACTTTGCTCTTCTTTTTCAAGATTGTTTTGGCTGACCTGGGTCCCTTGCACTTCCATATGAATTTTGGCATCAGTTTTTCAATTTTTGCAAAGAAGTCAGCTGGAATTTTGATAGGGATTCCATTAAATTTGTAGATCACTTTGGGGAGTCTTAACATTTTTAACAATATTGTCTACCATTCCATGAACATGGGATGCCTTCCATATATGTAGATCTTTTAATTTTTTTGGTGATACTTCAAAATGTTCAATGTGCAAATCTTGTAAAATTTTGTTAAATGTATCTCTCATTTTATTTTTAATGCTGTTGTAATTGGAAAGGCTGAGCTTCCTAAGGGTGGGACTATATATCAATTTATTTATTTCTAGGATTCCTACACAGCAAATACCCTAGATTTATATTTGCTACATAAATCTATCCACAATTCTTCCCACCCCCGTGTCATAAGAAACCAAGACCCAGGTTAAGCTACCTGAACACCTATGTGGAAGTGAGAAGTGAGACCCTTGGGTGGGGCTTTGTGCAGATGATACTGAGAGCTTATTCAGGATGGCTTCATCTTAATTTCTTTTAAACAATCCTCTCAGTGTATATAGTCAGATACATTAAGAAAATGCCCTTTTGATGTGCAGAGGAGCTAAGACTATAATTTTCAAATAATTTCTAGTGAGAGTGTTGTACTTGAAATCTAATTTGCATCAATCTTTGAAGATTTATGTTTCAGGAGCTTTGACTAAAGAACACCTGTCTTTATTCATTAATGACAACTAAATGCTCAAGCAACATGTAAGAGTTTGAGCAAACTGCCCCCGCCCCGTAGTGCTGGTTGGCTGCAGCTGTAACTGGAGTCAGTGCTTACCTCTCCCAGCACGCTTGGGCTGATCTGCTCAAAGGTGTTCGTCCAAATGTTTGTCTGTAGTCTGTTGGACAAAGCCATAAAACATTGAGTTAAGGTTGCTGGAATGCAATATATTCTTATTAATATTAAGTAAGCACATATTGAGTGCTTACTGTATGTTGGGAATTGTCCCTCAGCCTCACATGAATATTATTTCACTTAAAACCTCACATATTTCCTTGTTATTCACACTTTACAGATAAGGAGACTGAGGATTAGGTCTTCTCTCTTTTGGGGGGAGCTCATTATCAATGATGGGAAGTTGTAAGGAAAAAGATATTGATTCATCCAGAGAAAACAATTTTCTGAGAGTCAGCACTGAAGAGGGTGATCATTGTTTGAGTGAGACGAGCCCCGGGTTGTACGGAGTCAGCATCCCTGTCCTGGACACGGCACATGTAGCGCTGCATGGTGGGTGAGGCGGCGCGGCCGCGCAGGGAACGCGGATGCCGGGCCATTGGGCTGTGCTCAGGCCCGGTGGGGCTTTCTCCTAAGGGAAGTGGAACGTCATTGTCAGATTTTAAGTAGGGGAGAGGGGTGCTCTCGTAGATCACTTTTGTCTTGTAGAATGCTTAGAAACATTTAGAAGGCTCGGCAGGAGGTGATGTGATAAGTCAGAGTAGGGTGGCTGTGAGGTGTAGCAGTGTTCAATTTTCAAGTGATTTTCAGTCCCAGGTTTGTGGCTCAGTAGCCGTGTCACTTTGGATGACACACTCAAGGAAGTGAAACAATTTATCTTATTAATTGAAGCAGTGATATACCGACTTCCCAGGACTTCTGTGGAGATCCAGTGAGATAACGTGTGCACAATGTGCAGCGTGGTCCCCAGCACAGAGTCAGTGCTGAGGGAGTGCCAGTGAGAATCTGGTAGGTGAGGTGTGGGTGGTGGGACTCGTTGACTGAGGAAATTGGGCCCTGAAGGAGGGGTCCAGTCACATCTATGAGTGATGGGACTGAGCTGGGAGAGGCAGAGAGACCTTGACCCCCGACAAGGGGCCCTGGGCAGGACGGCTATGGGAGGAGCACCGTGAAATCAGCTATTTGCAGGTGGAGTTGGAGGTGCCCTTGAAACATCTAAGTGCAGTGCCACAATCATAGAGGAGGTCTAGGCCCGGGCTGTGCATTTTCCTATAATCTCAATCCCTGAGGACGCCGAGGTATTGATCATTGAACGTGAAGACATACTTACAGGACAAGTGAATAGTAGTATCATCTCTGTCATCAAAGCTCACGTCTCTTTATTCATCACTCACTTTGCTAATTGGGTACTTACAGAGCTCACTTCACCGTCCTCACCTGGGCTCAGGCTCCACAGAAAAGAGCTGGTGAGTCTCCCTCTTTTCCAGAAGAAGACACATTTAGCTGGTAGACTTCTATACCTCGCCAGACTTAGAATTTTAGTTTGTTGATTTAATTCTGTTTTCTGTTGGCCAGTCTCCTGACAGGAGAGACATTTTACCTCATGGTCAGGTTTCAATTAGCTGTTACTGAGAATTGCTGATCTGATCCATAGTGTATGTTTTCTATTAACTTTGTAGAGTACTTATCATTTTTCTGTCTTTGCCCTTTAATTTTGTTTCCTCTTCAATGTTCTATCCTATTTGGGGCCTTATTTTATTTTTTAATTAAAAATGTCTGTTAGCAGTTAAGAAAACAAAAGCAAAGAAAAAATGCACATGATAGCTAGATTTAGAAAATATCTAGTGTGTTTTCTGTCTCGGCAATGGAGGGTTCTAGAAACTCTTGAAAACCTTCATTACATAAGTTCCTTAAAATGCTGATTAAGAAATAAGACCTTCCTTCCTCATCTTTCAAGCTGCACAGCTAATTGTCAAGAAAGTGAGGGGAAATCCTCAGAAGCCAAGTCAAACCAGAAAGCAAGGATTCTGGGAGATACGTGAGCCTTAGAAGCCCTGGGGGGCCAGTTGGCTCCTGAACTGAGTTTCAGTTGCCTTGACAGGAGGGCAGGAGGTGAGCCCCAGGCCTCTCACACTGGGAGTTGGATGGCTGTTCTTATGTAAGGCCAAGCACATCCTGAATCCTGCTGTATAAAAGGAGTGAATTAGAAAGAAAAGTAAAAAAGCATTCCTCAAGGCAAGGAAGTAAGGAAAGTCAATTTTTTTGGAAGCGGGGGAAAATAACATATCCAATGTAAGTATTTAGTTTAAATCTGTTCTGGCATGAGAGTGACAACAAACTCCTGGCAGAAAATCACAGCTCCTCCCGGAAAGAGAAGTTGTGTTTTGAATGAATCAGTGGGCAGCCATTCCGAAAAAGGTCTCCAGAGTCTTCTGGATCAAGATACTGGACCCAAACACCTCCCTTCCATGGTCTCATTTAAATAACCAGAAAGGTTTTAAAGGAAAGAAGCCATAATCATAGTTCTATTTATTGACATTAATATATGCTAGGAATTCAGAGGTGACTATGGAGTTGTCTCCTCTTTTATGGACCTTACTTTCTATTTGACATAGTTGGGGAACTTGGTGGAGGGTGGTGTTAGTCTGTTGCAATTAGCCAGGAGAGGAGATTAAGAAAACAGTGAAGGGTGGGTGACATTTTTAGCTGAGGACAGTCCTGTTCAGTTGGTTTGTAATTGCAGACTCGTTGAGTTGTCACTGGAGGGAATTGATCTTATGGAATTTGGACTTAACTCAGGCCTCTTCAGAATGGACAAGTGAACCTGGAGAAAGACAGTCAAATCTGTGCAGACATTAAAGTCCACGTGAACGTGCTGTATCCCTGAGCCAAAGATCGGACAAGTAGGCAGCACTTCTTGAGGACAGAGGAGTGGTTTTTAAGGTTCTCCAAGAATGAATCCCAGGGAACCGGGATGGCCAGTTGTCAAACTGTGACTTTGCTCTTTGGACGGTGTACCCACCGAGGTTATTGGCCGTTTATAGGTTTCCATTTCTCTTTAATGCATGACAGGTGATGAGGACGTGGGCATACACTTTTGACACCTTGTCGAAGTGACTGGGTACCTGCCTAGAAGCGCAGGGCACAGCTATGGCTGCGCCATACATCTTGCCGCCCATCCCGCTCTCCGGCTCCGTGATCACGGCAGAGTGGTTCCTTGATGACCTGTCCGTCTCCTCTGTGACATCGTAACCCAACAAAATACCGGAGCGTATTAGCTTGGCTTTGTTCTTTTCCATCCTTCCCTTCGAATGATGATGACTGATAATGGACCCAGTTACGTTTGCAGATGATTTACACGTAGGGCTTTCAGTACAAACCTTGTAATCCCCACTGTGTGATCTAGAGAAGAAAGTTACATTCTTTCCAAATTGTTTTGATGCACTTATGTGGGAAAATGATGTACGTTTGAATATGTATTTCCTCTCTGAATCATCATGGCTCGAGATGAATATTTGTAGACATGGAATGAGTTTTCTGTATTTGAACTGTATGGTCCCCTAAATTCTCCCCAGCTTTTTAAAGTCATCACTGGAGTGCTACCTCCAGAGTGTCCCAAAGCATCCACCACTGCCTGTTCTTCGGACACTGTGAGTTTCCAAGTTGGAGAAGGCTGCTGGCTGTTGAGGCATTCTCTGGCACATCTCTGGCTGGCTGATGTGAACTTAGCACACAAGACTTGGCAGACAGTATCTAACCATGGTCACGTCCATTTCTGGAACACTCATGGAGGATTTTACACCTATGCTAGTGGCATACGTTATTTCATTTAGTTTTCCCAACAATCATAATTAGATTTTATCACCTGTATTAATAAGGAAACTGTCAAAGCGAGTGATGTGCAGACTTTGGACTGGAACACGGGTCTTTCTGATCCCTGTCTCTGTTCCCTCCCCAGCCTATCCTTCCAAATGGCCAGGAGACTCTTCCTCAGTCTTGAGTTTCCCGCTGATGTTACCACTCTCTTTGTTTCTGGAGAGGAAAACAAGTCTAAACTTACTTTCCAGTTGGAAATGGAATGGAGAGTTAACGTTGGAAGCCGGGAGAGTCTGTCCTGTGATGAAGCGGTCTCCGAGCCACTTCCATTGGGACGTCACGTCACTGTCTGGGCCCCTTGCACAGCCTGTGCACAGGTGATAAGCCAGATGTGCCGAGCAGTCCTCCCGGACAGGGCAGTGTGTTGGAAATGAGTTTGGGGATTTGGTTTCATTACATAGGTTCCTGAGGGCCTTGGCCTGGCACTTCAAGTGGGACCACTCCCTGTCCCACAGACTCGTGCTCTGGGCCCGTGCAGACCTGACGTGGCCTCAGCCTGAGGCTCAGGGCCCGTGGTGATGAGGAGCATTTTAGTCCAGGGTCTGCCGGAGGCTCTGACACTTCTGGGCCGTGGGAATTTGTCCAGGATGATAATAATTCCTCCCCGAGTTTCAGATTTCCTTGCCTGTGAGCCGGGGTAGTAATAGTTTCTGAAATGATTGTAATGATTCAGTAACGGGCACAGCGTGTGCTGGCAGGTAGCTGGTGTTTAAGGAGCAGAAGTCGCAGTCACTCTGTCAGCCTCTCACTGTGTGCTCTGTGCTTTGAGAGGTTGTGTGTTTGGTGAAAGTCCCGCCCAAACCCTAGGGTCTAGATGAACTGTTGTTCCTTTACTTTCCCTTCCTTTTCCTCTTTCCCATCTCTGTGTCCCATGTTTAGGTAGCAGATTCCTCTGTTTCAGGGAATACGGACCTTTCTAGTAAAAGGAGAGGCGGAACTCGGAAAGGTGGGGCCCAGAGGGGGTCTGGAGCGTCTGCACAGCGCTGCTTCCCTGCATTTCTGCATCCGGTCCCATCAGTGCATGAAGTCAGCCTTCCTCTTCCTTCCTGTGTCGTTGGGTCTCTGTTTTAAGGGAAAATTTTTTACGGGTCTTTTTTCAATTACATGTTTCGTTCAGATGCTTGTTGCTTTTCTCCCTGTGCTTCAGCATTCCTAGGAGAGAATTCAGCAGTGCAGCATCCTCTCCGAGCTCTATGAGTTGATCGGCTTCCACCGCAAGTCCGCCTTCTTCAAGCGGGTGGCCCCCGTGCAGCGCGCGGCCCCCGGCATCCCGGAGCCTGGCGGGAAGGCCTGCTACCGACTCCTTCTGCAGACGCTTCCTGGCTACAGTCTGTCGCTGGATCTGCAGGACTTCAGCAAAGGTGTTGGAACTAAAACATTGCTTCAGTCCCATTAACCATGCCTGGTTTGGGCCCTGCTGTCCTGTCTCATCAGGGTGAATTCTGATTCGTTTAGAACAGGGCTCAGCAGACTTTTTCTGTCAAGGGCTTGGGAGTAAGTATTTCAGGGTCTGCAAACCTCCTGATCTCTGGTGCAGCTGCTCAGCTCTGCTGTTCAGACGCCAGAGCAGCCGGACATTCCACACACCCACAGAGCTTTATTAACAGCGGTGGCTGGGGCTGGATTGGGTGTATGAACTGCAGTTTGTCCCCACAGCCTCCTCACTATTGACGCCTGCACCAGAGCGTGCATTTGCGACAATGGGTGAACCTGCACTGACACGTCATCATCACCCAGAGCCCAGACTTGACACTAGGATTTACACTTGGTGGTGTGCACTCTGTGGGTTTGGACAGATGTGCAATGACATGTATCCACCGTCACAGCATCATACAGAGTAGTCTGTCTTAGTGACCTTAAAATGCTCCGTGCTGCACCTCATTCATTGCTCCTTCCCCTCTAGCCTCTGACAGCCACTGATCTTTTAGTCTCTGTGGTTTTGCCTTTCCCAGAACACCATACAGTTGGAATCAGACAGTTGCAGAACCTTCCCAGATTGGCTTCTTTCACTTAGTAATATGCATTTAAGGTTCCTCCATGTCTTTCCATGCCTTGATAACTCATTTCATTTTAGCACCAAATAATAGTCCATTTTCTGGCTGGACCACAGTTATTATCCATTCACCTACTGAAGAACAGCTTAGTTGCTTCTGAGTTCTGGTGATTATGAATAAAGCTGCTATTAACATCTGTATGCAGATTTGTGTGTGGACATAAGTTTCCATTTCGTCGAGTAAACACCAAGGAGCACAGTTGCCGGATCATATGGTAGGAGTACGTTTAGTTTTGTAAAAAATTGCCAGACCGTCTTCCAAAGTATCTGGGCCATTTTACATTCCCACCAGCAATGCATGAGAATTCCTGACGCTCCACATCCTCACCAGCATTCGGTGCTGTCAGTGTTCTGCGTTTTGGCAGTTCTGACAGGTGTGCAGTGGTACCTCGCTGTTTCAGTCTGCAGCCCCTTGATGACAGATGCTGTGGAGCATCTTTCCATAGACTTCTTTGGCATCTAGATTTCTTCTTTGATGAGGTGTGTGTTCAGGCATTTTGCTCATTTTTTAATCAGGTTATTCATTCCTTCTTGTTGAGTTTAAAGAGATTTTGGTATATTCTGGATATCAGCCCTTTATCAATGTGTCCCTGCCCTTCACCTGCAGCACCGGAGTTGTCCTTTGGGTCTCAGTGGAGTGTCAGCTCTTCAAAGAGGTTCCCTGTCTTCCCTCAGCCTAAATACTGTCCTTGTATTTTTCACTTTCATTGACTCATTTTGTTCTTTTTAAATAGCATTTCCCATAATTTGTAAGTACATTAAAAAAAAGGGCAATGATTGAACACCGCCTCCCCCACCAGGCTGTGTGCCCTGTGAGAGCAGAGGCCCTGTCCCCACTCACCATTTCCCATGACAGCACATGGCAGATGTCCATGTAAATGTGTGTAATGGGGGGCCAAACCTGATGAGCAGCTATGACGACATGTGTTGGCTACCATTTATTGAGTAGAGTTTGTTTCTTGATCTTAATTATTAAATCACATGAATGAAACATGTTTCTTTTGAAAAATAAAACAACAAAGCACACCTCCATGTGATTGGTAATTTCTACTTAGCCTTCTGACCCAGGAGGGGATGTTCACCATCATTTTGTGGAGGAGGTTGGGGAGGTAAAGTAGGAGAGTGAGATCAAATAAAGTAAAAATGATAACTATCAGCTGGCTTTATTTTCACTAAGACATAAAAGTTACTTTAAACCCTATCTCAGCTGTTGTTCTGTTGTTTTAAACACTTCTCATAGAATTAAATGGAAGCCCACTAAACCCTGAAAGGGAAATTGTGTGCTCAGGTCCTGAAAAGTGTTTATGTCTATTTCTTGAAATGCACATTTTCCCTGCTGGTTACAGAAAGTCGAGGCGGGAACACAGCCGTGCGCTGTGTGTGTCTGCCGGCTTCACGGGCTGCTCACTGTCATTTTCATTTTCTTGTGTTGCAGTGTATGAAGGTTTTCCATCAGACCATTTGCTCAGCCTTTCCTGAATGAGGGATTGAATTTTCCACAGGAAATCTTATGAAAGAGAGTGACAAGGCACATGGGTTTCCCAAAAAGCAATAGTTGATGTAATAAACTCTCACTATGGTGAACTTTTTGAATACAAGCGAGTTGAAAATTTTATCACTAGGTCATATGCCACAAATCTGTCTTAAGAATAAAAAGATTCAAGATTTTATAGAAGAAGCAGTTTGAATCAAGTAGAAATTATGAATTTGTACACTAGTTGGTGTTAGAACTTATACTCAGTCTTATCATAATTGCCTGTGGTAGGAACTGGATCATTATTTATTTATTAAAAAAAAATCCACTAGGTGCTATTTGCCCCATTCTTGATGCAGGCAGTGCTGAGGTTAGTTAAGTTGGGCCATTTAGGAATTGCTTAGCTAGGTTTTCAGGACATTGATTTCAGCCTCTTTATCTTTTTTAGCAATCTCTTCTTTGTGTCGGTCTTTGGTCTTTTGACAACGTGGAAATACTTCACGGATCTGTCTTTTCCGTTTTTCCTGTCTTTGTGGGAAAAGATTTCTGTAAGACAGACTACTAGGACTTTAAGGATTTTGTGTGGGGTAAGTTTGGTCAGCTCTAAGGATTTCAATTAATACGTATTAATACTTGCTATTCAGCTAATGATAGTAAAATTATAAAATAACTTAAGTATACATCAATAAGTATAGTACAATAAGCCCATCACCCAGATTAAGGAATTCACAAACTTTTCCATATTTCCTTTATTCAGACCTTTGTTCTTTTACTTGTCCTTTGTTGAAGTATTTGACAGCAAATCCAAGAAGACATGTCATTTTACCCTATGTACTCAAGTAGGCATGTCTGAAAAATGAGGGCCTTTCCTTTGATCAGGTTTTTCCATTTGACCCATGTGCTCGTTAAGTACCAGCTGTATCAGGCATCTCACTAGGCATTAGGGATCCTTGGGGCAATGAGACAGTCCTGGCTCCCAAGGAAGTTAAGGGCTGATGGAAGAAACCAACACAGGAGCTTAGGTGCCTCACCTAAGTTCCCTGTGGGATGACACCAATTGGACAAAATTTGTGCACAATACAGTGGGATTCACAGAAGGGACTGGTCAGACTAGTAGGGCAGGCCGTGAGAGAGGCGGTCAGCAGGGCTACAAGAGGAGGAATCATTTGATCAGAATCTGAAATCCTTTCTGCCAACCTTCCTACCAAGCCCCTAGGGCCCATCACACACAACCCTGTGCTGTAACTGTTTTTGATTCCTGTTACCACATCTCCTTCAGGAAGGATTTTAAGGTGGAAAATATTTAAAATCAGTAATTGTTGCCAGAAGGGACATAGAACAAGAACATGGAAACAACACAAATGTCCATCAGCACATGACTGGATAAAGACGAGGTGATACATATCTACAATGGAATACTACTCAGCCATAAAAGATGCCATTTGCAGCAACATGGATGGACCTGAAGACTGTCATTCTAAGTGAAGTGGGGTGGAAAGAGAAAGAAAAATGCCATATGACTTCATTTATGAGGAATCTAAAATTAATAGCAATAATAATAAGACCACAAATGAACTAATTATTATTTTGATTTCTTGAATATGTGTAAGCACATCTGACTGTCCTTTGTGATTGGATTACCATATTCTGTTTATTATTCTTTTGTAGATGTCCTTATTCCTCTGGTAACTGTAATTTTAAAAATCTAAAGCTCTAATCTGTTCTTAGAAAGAATAATTAGTACATATATGTAAACTAAAAAATGCAGTATACTCTATACATGTATTTACATGCAATATGTGTATGTGGAGTTGAACTGTAATAATTCTATCTAATACTACTGAAAAAGGAAAAAAAATAATTTATTAAAAAAAGAATCACCCCTCTTTAAATATTAAAACGTTCATTTCTGAGATTCTGTGAAAGACAGCATGGAAGTAGGTTTTTAAGATTTTCTCCTTGCTCCTCGGTGAGCAGCCTGGGCTGCACAGCTTGGCCGCCACAGGCACCCAGGACTTGCCGGCTTGCTCCTCACTTGTTGGGAGGAAGATTAGCTGCTTCAGGAATATTTATGCTCTTAGAAGTTGCTGAAAACCCCACAGAGCTTCTGTTTACATGGAGTGTATCTGTCAATATACCCCATTTTAGAAATTAGAACAGAAAATTTAAACCCAAGAACTGACAAGCACACGCTGTCCCAGCACGTGGTCAAAGCAGTGCTGCCACGGTGGCGTGTGTTGGTTCTAGAAAAAATGCACCATACACTCAAGAATGAGGGTGAACCCACAGATCTCATCTCAGCAATGCTATGAAGAGGTGGGACCCAAAGCCCCTAAAACAGTGCTGAAGTCCCCAGATGTCCCAGAACACACAGAGCCATGGGACCAAGAATCCAGTGTCTCATGGATCATCAGCCGTGGAGACCGCGTCCTGGGTCAGGAGAAGCAAAAGTAGGGATACCAGGCACACAGTCCTATTGACAGCAAAGCTTTAAAGGTGTTGAATTGACTAAAAGTTTGGCAAAGATTTGCATTTAGAATACTACATTTCCTCTCCTGGAGACGTTAGAAGGATAACACTGATTAACAGAGGATGATTGTAATGGATTAATTATGATACTGATGACATGGGCTGCTCACACTAACCCTGCACTCAGTGTAGAATAAGCCTTTTATGTACACACTTCATTAGGTCTGCACACCCCTGCAAGGTGGCATTAAGCACTCATACAACCATGAAATCAGTGACTATAAAACAGTCACAAGGCTTCCTCTCCAGCATGAGGTAGCAAAACCAGCAATGATTTTCAATGACAAAAGCCAAAATCATATGTATTTGGGAAAGAAAGCAAATGAAACACTGAAGAACAATAAACCAAAAGAGCAGATGGAATGGAAACTTTTATTGAAGAAAGCAATGATTGATTCAATTAAAACAGCTAATGTCCCTGGTATAATTGAACCATCAATCCAAATTTTTGGAATAGTGGGTTGTGAAATTACTGTCTCATTTAATATTGGAATTCCTAGTTGGACCAATTTGATATGCATCACTGGTGCGATGTTAGCTATTTAGGTAAATAACAATTTTCATATTTTTTAAGTTAACAGGAAACATAACACAGGAATCCAGATTTAGGGAGATAATGCAATCAACTACTATCATACTCCATCCAGTAAGGACACGTGTCCCTGCGTCACCAAAGCAATGAGAATTTGCACACAGAAAACACAGTTCTCCAGTTGTGACAAATACGAGACCGTGAGCCATGAATTACGAGAACAAGCAACTGTTTAAATGCCATGGGCAAATTTTTTTATCATCTTGAAAACATCACTGATGCTCTAGGTAAGAAAAAGAATTGTTTTACTAACAAATCTAACTGACACAGGGGTTTTTCCAAGTGAGAAGGTAATTCCAAAAAGTGCAGTAAAATGAGTTAAGATGATCTGTGCAGTGACGGAGCTGATCTTAGACTGACCAGCATCACGATTCCCGGTTTTACACTTGCTCTCTGCTCGTCACCTCTGACACAAGAATGCATCATATGATTTTTTTTCTTTAGGAAAAAAAAGATAAATAAAATCTAACTACAAGATGTGGTATGAAAAGCGGTAATGAAGTTGTCTAACCTAATAATGCAGCCAGTGTAATGTAGCACTTATTCGGGCACTAGAATTTTTTAAATCATGATTTATTTTATATCCTATTTCTATCCTAAAGGAGACACTTAAAGTTTTCTACTTTATTCAACAGTATCTTGTGGGGGTTGTGATATACACTGGTATGGCAGTTTTCAGAGATTCAAAATCGCCTCTGTGGTTGTGGTCAGGAAAGGCAAGGCTCCCTCACAGCTGCGACGGAGAAGGAATCCCCGGAGTCAGCCTCCGGGCAGCTTCCGAACCGCATCTGCTTGCACTTGGCACAGGACACCATCAGCAAGTGTAACTCTGACAAGGAGATTTCCCCGGGGACCTGGGAGGTGCTCTAACATTCTGAAGCCACTTGTTTCCCAGTTAGGTAAGGCTTGGAAAAATAGTTTATTAGAAGTGACTCCCTTTGTATGTGCCTTTTGTCCTGAGAGGTCACTAATTAGCATAGAATATAAAATACCCCATAATATAAGAATTTAGGTACCCCATCTTTCCATCTACCTGTCTATTTGTTTATCATATTTATACTTAGGTTACACTTTCTATGATGTTCAATTCCGGGCACCAAAAAAGAAAGGTTACAAAATATTTCTTATAAAAAGCGGGGACTGGGTCTAAGGGTTAAAAACCACTACTGCTAACAATAAAAACCAGATAATATTTTTAATCTCAATTGCATCAGACCTTCCCGAATTCCTCCCTTAAGTTCACTGTTACAACAGTAATGGAATCTCTGTTCTTCCAAGACTCGGGCCTGATCGCCACCCATCCAGATATCTGTCTGTGGGTCCCTACTTGTCCTCGAGGCCCCCGAACACACCTTATGGGGTGAACTTTCTTCAGTGTCCCTACTGTAGGGGAAACCTGGAAGTCCCAGGCACTGTCCAGGAGTCACACCTACCTGCAAAAATCAAAGTCATGTGACTGAAACGGGACAACCCAGGTGGTGTGATAGGGCTGAAAGCTCACCAAAAACAGGTTTGGGGGCCTTAACCAAGCCCTCCGGCTCCTAACATGAAGAAGGACAGGGAGGCCCAATTAGCCACGAGACTGGGGGGCTTCATTACTCCATGAATAAAGGATTTGTGCCAGTGCCACCTTTAGACAGGGAACCCCAGAACCCAGACTTGGAAGCATCCTGTCCCCTCCCCTCTGAACAAATATTCTCTCAAGACACGTAGTGAGAGATGGGAGCCCCGGTGAGCTCTGGAATAAGATGCAATCTGAAAGACTGCTGGTAACAAATGGTGTGGAGCTCGGGCAGCCCCCAGGGCCACCAAACATTCTGGTACCACTGATGCCCACACTTCCATCCACAACAGTTTCTTCAGGACACTTACGCACAATAACCATCACACAAAAATGGTTGCTTAGACATGTTTTAAGAGAAATAACATTATGAGAATGCCAAATTCATGACAAGTCAGAGTAAAGACCCCAGAGTATTTACTGAATGAGATCTCACGTGTGCTCCGCATGAGCTTTAAACCCTTAGGACACAGTCATGGAACAGTAGGCATTTTCTTTCTTTCCTCCAAGTTGGCTTTGCTGGAGAACTCCGTAGACACAGGAAGACTCTGGATCCCACCTCTACTACTTACACAAAGGGCTCAACATGTAGAGGTATCAGCGCTGGTGCGACCGGCTCCAATGTGCGCACTCCCAGTGCCCAGCTCCCCGAGGAGCAGAGCTCCCCCCACAGGAGCAGAGACCCCCAGGAGCAGAGCTCCCCCCACGGGCACTGCAGTGCCTGCGAGAATCAGGTATCTGATGAGTGAGCCTGGGGCGGGCAAGACAGGAAGCAAGCACCGCTCCCTCACGCTCTGCAGGTGATCTCTGTGTCATCTTGAATAAATACAGTCAGCATTAAAGATGTTTGACCAGAGGGTAAAAGGTAAGGCCTCCCCAAATCTCCACGCATTCCTTTAGTGGGAGTCCTGGTAGAACACATGGTGACAAGAGACGCTGGCTTTACATGCGCACGTTGCCCTCAGGGCTGCAGGGGAGGCCACGGTGCTGCCTCTGCCCCACCTCCTGCCTTCGTCCCGCAGACCTCACAGGGGCCGCTGACTCGTTTCTCTGACTTTCTCTCCTTGGTTGTGCTGCTCTTCCAGCTTTTAAGAGCTCATAAGAACCTCACCAGAAAATCTTTAACAATGAACCCAAGTCAAATGAAATCAACCAAAGAGACACACTGCCTTCATCATTACTTTACATTTTAAGAAGAAATTCATGAAGACGATTCCCTGACCTGAAGGGGTGGGTGGAGGAGAAAAGAAAACAAGACAAGCATTTTTTGGCCCATAAAAAATGAGAGGTAACCAGATGGTGTCTAGTTTTCATTGCACCTCTCTGCCCGCCCCAATTTCACATGCCCCTCCCAACTCAACTCATCAGAACTCGACTGAAGGAGACGACTGTGCAAATTTATTGGAAACCAAAGAAATCGCTACAGAAACAGTCTCCCAAACCCAGCGAGAACACTGTAAGCTGACCAGTGCCAGGATCTGAATACTAAAACATGCAGATCCAAACTCCGACCCCCTCCCTGGTGGGTGTACTTACAGTGGGGGTGTCGCCGTGCAGTTTGTCTGCATCCAACATATAAAAATGAAAGGGACTCCAGTTTTCAACATCACAGTCCCTCTGAAACAACTGGTGGTCAATTAGCGTTTGTTGGCAGCAAAACTCGATTTTCTCCCCTGCACGTGGAGGTGAACACACAGAAGAGACTGATGATCCCCGCTGCGAGTGTAGCTAAGTGTGTCTAAGCAAACTGGCTCCATCAGCCTCCTGATGAGCAGGGGAGTGTGTGAGCCGCTGGGGCTCTGCAGACTAATGGCCAGGCAAGGAGGGCGCTTCCGTACTTTGGGGAGAAAAAGGCCGGAGCAGCACTCGCTGAAATAAATTCCTAATTAAAATCTTCAGGTGCGGTTCCTGCTGCGTAACCCACGCCAATAGATGAGGCTCCCTCCGAGCTGTCCAGTTATGTGAGCCAGGCTCATTAATAGTACCTGTGTGTTTGCTTTAGCAAGTGAATCATGTCTGTTTTCTGGAAGTTACATTAGGGTGGAAACCTTCCAAACATGTTCATTTATTTGCTGTGGAATTTGTTTAATCCTCTTAAGAGCATTTAGAATGACAACCTTCTTAAGTTAGCATCTTGCCGAGAGACCTTTCCAGGCACATGCGCTGAAACCTAGGACAACCCAAAAGCAAAATCAAAACCGTTTCAGCTGCATTGAGAATCAAGGATTTTTTCTCCACACACTTTTCCTCCTCTGCCCAAATTAATCAGCCTCTGCTGCTCTTGTATAATGAGTATCGTATGACTCATCTTCTCTGCCTGTAAAATGGAAATGGGAAATACTTCTGCCCAATAAAATGACATAGAACTAAGCCCCAAAATTATATATATTTAAAAAAAAACAGGGCTTTACGCTGTCCAGGGATATGAATCATTTATTTAATATATCAATTGTTACTAGAATAATCTTTTCAAAATGTAACCCCTCCTCAGAAAACTTCAACTACTATTCGATAAAAATATCACAGAAAATTTCTGAAAAGAATTTAAAGGAAAATCATTTTTAACTGAATCATATTCTAGGCACACTGAATAAATTCTCTTTAGAGAACTACTTGTTTTTAATAAATGACCTATAAAAATACACCCAGCATTAATCAGTAAATCTTCATTCCTTATTTTAAAATTCTTAAGGCATGCTATATTTCTTAAATCAAATGAGGAGATATTTGCAAGCCAATGGACAACGGAATTACCTAAGAAGACATTATAAAGCAGCAAGAGCAACTAGCACTTTGCCAAGCATTCTGCCTGAGAGTCACTCGTACCATCTTATTTTGACCTGACTGCTTAGAGGTGAGCTCCATCAGCCCATTTAACACATGAAGAAACTGAGGCTATGTGTGGTCATGTTTCCAGTACTTGGTGGAGCCAGGATCCAAACCCGGATCTTTGTCTATAGAGCCTGTGCCTTTACCAGATCACACTACATTTCTCACTCTTCAAATGCACTCAGTCCCCGAGGTAACACACCTTCCTTGCATTTCTAGGAGTTTTAGGAATTACTGAATTACAAGGACTAATCAGACATTTGTGTGAGCTAATTTTTATATTTTCTGATTTTCCTGAATCAGTTCAGGCTGAATTCATTCTACTTATGAGAGAAGTCCTGAGGCAGAGAAGAGAGGGGAAGATAAGCCAGAAATAAACAGTTTCAAGAGATCCACTTCATCAAGGAAGCAAAGTATTAAATAAACCACTTCAGCAACATGTTTGTCAATAAACCTTGGAGTCTCTGTCTCAGCCTGAAGGAGGGTAAGCCCTCCAGCCCATCTGCCTTCCTGCCACTTACCCTGGATGACCTTGGTTCCCTCACCTGTGACACGTGTGTTCTCCTGGGACCCTTTGTAGAGATTTAATGATAAAACTATATGCAAAGGGGCTACTTCATTGCCAGACAGTAGGCACTAAACAAATAATAAAATTATTTTGTTTCATGAAAATGGGAGGCAAGTCTCCCAATTAAACATTCCTGATAGAATCCCAACAAGCACTTTATCTGCCAGAAATTGTAAAATAACATTTCTTTTTTGAAGGCTGTATCCATTCTCCCTACTTTTTACCAATCCTGGCTGTTATCCTGAAAATCTATTCCCAGAACTTGGCATCCATCTCCCATATTTAAATCCTTTAAGTTTGAAATTATGATGAAGCTTGGGCACATAAAGATTCACACCATAATTCACAGAATAAACAAAGACCACAGGAACAGGGCCATCTCCAGACCCCATGTGCTCAGGACAGGCTCCAAACTTCACAAAATCAGAAGCATACTGTTTGAAGAGAAAGAAAATTGAATGTGATCAAGGAGGCTGACATAGAGCACTGGCCGGCTCACGAGACGACCCCGTCGCCCCCTCGTCTGACCTAAGTCATCGAACACAGTTATCCGTTGATCTCTAACTAAAACTAGAACACGGGTAGGGTTGGAAAGTAACATTTTTTCCTACAATATATACATATTGTCAACTAAAAATTGGCACTTGTCATCTGCCTCTGATTTGGTTAAGTCATGAGCCACTGCAGCTGCTGACTTTCAACACCCTCTGAAAGTAGTTAAGTGTGGAGATCAGGAATGGGGCGCTCTGTGCTCTGGGAAAATGGGCAGAAGAGTCTTCAGATAGTTAGACATTTTCAGGAAATTTTATGCGCCCAAATTCTTACATCCCCTCCTATCTAGAAAAGCGCTAAAATCATTAACAGAGACACCTGCTTCTTGACTAGCAGCAGCCTCTGCCTAAACTTGTATTGGACCGCACGTCCCCCTTCACTGAAATCTTATATAATTCTGAGCTCCCCCTCCTCTTCAGAGCAGTTCCTCCGAGCTCTCTGAGATGCTGTCACCTGGGCTCTGGTCCTTATTTTGCCCCAGATAAACTTTAACCAACAACTCTCACGTTTTGTGGTTTATCGACAGTACCACAAAAATTAAGCTTACATACTTGAACTCAGAGTAAACATTCAGTATCAAATATTTCTTGACTTAAATTCCTATTTAAATGTAAATAATTATTCCATTTCTTAAATATAACATCTTTAAATATAAATTAACAGATATTTGTGAATCTTCGAAAAATATAGTCTAGAAAAAAATTTTAGCAATTAAAAAAGCTATTGTGTGGAGCTTTAGAATTTCAAAAGTGGAAGAGAATAGTATTGTAACTCAAGTTCTTGTTTTAAATGCAGAGATCCTGAGGCCTCAAAAGACATATCAATTTGCCTGATTTTATACACTGTCCTTTAACAGAAAACCTTGAACTAAGTTCCTGGTCTTTGAGAAACCAAGACTTGCTCTGCTGGTGCAGGGCTGAACTTTATGAAAATGGGTCGTGAGAAAGAACCAGAATGCGGGGGCCTGGGCGAGGCAGCGGAGGAAAGGAGGGTCTCACCTTGTCGTGGGTGAGAAATAGGCTCCCGCAGTGCTGGTGTGATGGGCATCCCTCAAGTGCCTGAAAACTACTATTTAGCACACCTGCCACCGAAACGCACACAAGCTGTTTAACTAGAAGGCTGACCAGGAGGCTTTCTCAGTGACACAACAAGCTATTTTCAAGTTAACTCTACAACTACAGGAAGAGAAAGAATAGAAAGCTGGTATTAATTATTAAAAATTTACACCAAGAACCATGGAAATTCCAGGAGAAATATAAAGACGTTGGAAGTTTCATTATGCTGAACTTACTGCCAATTCATTTGTCTTAAAAGCTGTGCTATAAAATATATTGTCCTTTGTTGTTCCAAATCACATTTGAAAGAAATAATGTTTCTTAAGGGTGTTTCTGGAAATTTCTTCTATTTCCTAACACCAAATCTCAGACCCTTAAAGAAATGGGGGGTTGGCATTTCGTCCACTGTTCTCTAGGCAATTTGTTTTTCCTTCAAAGAACAAGGGGGGAATCACACAGAAAAGCATTTGAGCATCAGGCTGCTTACATTTCCTCCGGGAGTCTTGGAAAATAAGGTGGAAATGAACAGTAGGACAGAAACATGGCGGGAGAGTCACTGGCTAGAAGGTGAGAACAAATGTGTTCTCCAACGTGCTCTGGTAGCCACTAGTTTAAATGAACTGAGCAATTGTTCGAGCATACACGCACTTCTACGGGAAAATCTCAACCGTTACCAACCGATCAGTGCAGCCCGAAGCAATGGACGGACTGCGGAGGCCCCCGGCGTCTCATCGTGGTGTCTTACACCATGTGCAGGATGAGCAGTGCCTCCCCGCCCCCTCCCTCCCCTCCCCTCGATGGAGATGGCTGGTCCTGAGCTGAGCTTACCTCATAGCAAGCTGTCTCTCAGCCCTCTGTCTAAAGCAAGATAAAAGCAGGAAAGCTACCTGGGACTTTACAGAACCAACCCAAAAGGGAACTGAAGCACCTTTCTTCCCTCCTTTCTGCTGCCTGGAATGTGGGCCTGATTTTTGACCCTCAGGCAGACACTTTGGGCCATCAAGTTGACGGGCTGAAAATAAGAGGCATCTGGTTCTCTGACCCTGGGACCTTCATGCAAACCAGCCCTGTGGTACCGATTGCTTGACTTCTTTATGTAAGAGGGAAATACAAGTTTAGCATGTGTAAGCTACTGCTGTTATCTGGGGAAGTAGGTGTTGTACATTGCCACGGTAAGTCCTAATAATAAAGTTAAAGATTCACCAAAAACTATTTACCAAATAGTTAATAAATGATAAAGAGTTCCTGATTTTTGTTTTAATGCTATGAAATGTAAATCAAGTTTCAGCATATGCTAGTAAAACAAGACACTGTGGAGAAAAAGCAAAACAGAGATTATAGAACAGAGACACAAAGCATCCTCTTCTCCAAGGCACAGGAGGACAGCCGTGACTCTACGTGCCAAGGTTGGAGTCTCATGGGCTCCCTGTTTTCCTTGCCTTGGGTTGTCTTTTCTTTCCAGCCTTGGGAAAAATGGATAAGGACTGCTGGTCAAATCATTTCAGGAGCAGCTTCCATCGTGTAGAACCCCTGTCTCTTCCTTTCCTCTGCCTCCTGGAATGTTCTGACACAATTAATCAGTCCAGCCTTCTAAATTGAGCAAATGGAGCTCAATCAATCTGCTTTTAGACAGAGTTAGGAAACTAGACATTAAAAAGCATAACTAGGAAATCTTATCTTCCAGAGGTCATTGCACAGATGAAATAGGAGAATATCTGTGAATCACTCTGTAAACACTAAGTACAATACAAACAATATTAGTACTGATTCTATGTCACATTCTTCAAAAAACGAAAACAGAATAGTTTTCTACCAGAAGGAGAAGGTGCTTTACAATTTTCTGTCACTTTAATTCTTCAAAAGTTTCTATAAAATTGATGTCTTTAAAAAAATCAATGCACATTAGGGACTAATTTAATTCCTTCATCTTCCCCTGTTTAACAGATATCAAGAATGATACCATTTCTAGACATTTTATCTAGGAAAGCCTTTGGTATACATGAGGCACAGAGCATGACAAATTGTCAGTATCACTCAGGATAGGAAACCCATGTTTGATACCCGAACTTGAAGACATGAAGAAGATGCCTGGCATGTCCCACTGACCTTTCAAGCTATTATTTTTGCAAACACTTGTTTCTTCTTGGTCCAGAACAGACCCGCATTTGTTGATGTGAGACTCTTTAAGTGAAAAGGTCAATCCACTATTACTACTTTAGAGACTGAAATCTTACCCTCCTCATCCATGTGGACATAGCATCCTTACTGGTTCCTAACATGAAAAATGACCACCGATGACATCTCAGGATGCTCCAATGCAGAGGTTCTCTGCTGCAGTGAGGAGGAAAGAGCCGTGTGCTTCAAGATGTACTTACTGTCTGTAGCTCACTTGGCAAGACACGGCAACTTGTCTAAGCTAAAGCTTAAAAGTGGAAAATAGAGACAACATCCATGGCAAAGGGCATTCGGAGGCTAATTCCTTGACCTCACTTCATCGCTTCTCAAGAGCCGTGGGCAATACCTTGAGAAAGGCAGCAACATGGTACCCAACTCATCAAAAAGCTGCACCTCCTACTAATCGACAGTAAAGCAAGTGTCATCTGGCTCAACAGATCTCCCTGTGTCTCTACAGTGTACGTCTACTTTTTCTTTATTTTCTCCGTTGGGGGACACTCCTTTTTTGAAAATCCCCCTCCCTGCAGTAGAAGTTCTTAGTTTCCCAATCAGAATGCAGGCTTGAAGGGGGGACAACAGAGCTGAGAAAACATAGATCAGTATTTATTCCTTGATATATTTTTGACACATGGACTAAAAATCATTGGGTCAGTTGGACATCAAGATCATATCTAATTTACACAATTGTCAACTTTCATTTTACTACCAGCTCCTGAAACAGTCACGTGGTCACTAGGTTTTTTTTTCCTTCCCTTGACCCATGGGTTCGATGATTTCTACCCAGACACAATAGCTTTTTGAAAAGAAGTCTGTTTCACCTTTTGCTTTTAAACTAAACTTGTGTGCTTGACCCTGACTTCACTTCTAACATTCACAAAATCTATCCAAGGACAACCACATTTAACATCATCTCTAGATGTCTTGAATACAATGGTGAGTGATTCTTCCAGATCATTAAACTATATATGCACATTATGCTGTGGTCCTCTTCAATTTGTGGTGTTTTACAGTAATCGTTACCTCTTTGGATACTTTATTACACATTTAGCATTTCTTTATCCAATTCAGTTACATTAGTATATAAGATTTCAAAAGAATCTGCTTTCTCAAAATGATGATATTTAACATCTATAGTCTATTTTAAATCAAGTAATTCAATAAGGTTGTCAAGGACAGCAGTGAAGGTTGTGTGTGGTGATTGCTGCTTCAGAGTCTCCGGTCCTGTCCCTTGATCTTACAGGTGTTTACGCATCCTTGTCAATGTCATCACATCAGTCTATTAGGAGCTGAAATTAAACTACCTGGATGCTAATTTTTTTTTAAAAACAATATACTCAATTTCCCCTTCTAATACTTTATTGTTTCTCATACTGAGGCTCACCAGTTTTCCTAATATATATATTTGGTGGGGAGGGGGGCACAGCCCTGAATGCCTGCAGACAGCACCAACTCTATAAGATTAACCAGAGGTGGCCGTGGATGTTCTGTGACTTCAGCCACTGAGCACGAGCACCTGCTGTCCTTCCAACTGTTCTGCCTCCATTATTGACAGCTCTGAAGGTCACTGCCTCTTGTAAAATTCTACAACATTACAGTTCATATATTTTTAAAAGTTATAAATTTGTGAAAGTCGTCTGCTGTTTGTGTAAAAAGAGGGGTACTTCCTTTTGCTCATTTCAGGCTAAACTAAGTCCAGAAGGACACACACACACACACACACACACACACACACACACACACAGAGACACACGCAGTTCTGAGTGCCCCCAAGGAAAAGTTTGAAAGGCTTCGGGACAGTGGTGGCACTCAAACCTTTGGAATTTTGAGCTCTATGAAAGCATCACTTATTCAGAAATTAAGCATTATAATTCTAGACGAAGAGAATCAGAATCACCCACAAGATACTTACCAGAATTTTTTTAAAGAATGTATCTTCCCTAAAATCCAATGATAATTCAAATATCCATGGAAAGAAAGTAGATCAGTAATATCAAGCAATAATTTCTACACTATTGCTGATTAGACTTCAGCCCCAACCAAAGAACATAGAAATAAGATACCTGGAGATAAAGAGATGGAAATGAGGTATTAAAAAGCAAGAATATAAAAGAAGTAGTGGCCTTATGGAAACCTGCTCATTTTCTTTGAAATAATTACTTGGTTAAAGGAACTCACTCATGAGTATCTGGAAATGCATCTAGAGGAAATCTATCAGGGAAAAGGAGCAGAAGCAGAAGCAGGCCTCAGTTTTCTCCGAGGCTGCTCCTAAATGAAAAAAATGTCCTTGGCTTCCAGAATAGACAACCTGCATGGTTCCCTTAGCAGAAGAGTGAGGAGGAGAGAACACTGAATGTGTGTGCAAACCATCCTTCACCAATCCTGTTGGAACACAGAATTTTGGTGTTAGGGCTCTGCCCGACCTATAAATATAAGAGAAGGAACAAGCTCTAACAAGGTTTTTGAGCGAAAAATGCTTTTAGCTTTAAACCTACTCTAGGAAACATGCTGAGAAATCATGGTAAGTGCTCGAGGTGTAGCCTTGCTGTTTAGGTTAGATAAAGGAAGGCTTTCCCACATGTACCATTTTGGGAACGGAATCTGTGTGGAAGCCTCCTTCACTAAGGTTTTTGGAAACCCAGAGTTTCTGGCCACGGGGAATTAGGCTAGTTACATATCTAAAGGGGAGGCAAAAACTCCAGCGCGCTTTTCCATTGCAAACCGATTTTACTAGAGACCGGCTTTAAGAATCATGCTGAGAAAAGAGAGTAAGTGTTTCTACATGTCACTCTACCTTTTATGACGGATGTAACAAAGCCTCTCCACATGATCACTTCTGACATCTCAATCTGTGTGGAAGCTGTTGTAAAACTAGATTTTTGGGTACACAGAGCTTCTGTCTTAGAGCATCTACACTAATTATATATGTAAAGGGAGGCACAATCTCCAAAACGGTTATCCACAGGAAACGGCTTTAACTTTGAAACCGGCATCAGGAAACATTCTGAGAAATCAGAGAATGTGTCTCTAGAAGTCCCCTTGTATTTTATGCTGGATGACATAATGCCTCTATACATGCTAAATTTTTAGGTCTGTATGCGTATGGAAGCCGTCTTCCAATGGCTTGTTGGGAAACCAGAGTTTTTGGCCAGGGGAAACTACACTGCTTTCATATATATGGGTATCTACTAGCATCAACGCGGTTTTCCACTGCAAACCACTTTTCTTTGAAACCGGCTTTGAGAAACATGCTGAGAAATCAGAGTAAGTGTTTCTGTATGTCACTTAACTTTCAATGCTGGATGAAAGAACGCCTCTCCACATGCTCACTTCCGACATCTGAAATTGTGTTGGAGACGTCGTTCACCTACCTTCTTGGAAACCCAGAGTTTCTGGTCTAGGGGAACTACGCTACTAGCATATCTAAGGGGAGGCAATGGCTGCAATTCATTTTTCCACAACAAAATACTTTTACTTTCAAACCGGCGTTAGGAAATAGGCTGATATATCAGAGAATGTGTTTCTAAATGTCACCCTGCCTTTTATGCTGAATGAAATAACACCTCTCCACATGCTCTACTTTCAGGTCTGTATGTGTGTGGAAGCCCACCGTCACCTAGCTTGTAGGAAAGCTAGAGTTTCCGAACTAGGGAAAATATGCTGCTTTCATATATATGGGGATTATTAGTACCAAGTCGGTTTTCCACTGCAAACTGCTTTTCCTTGAAACCGGCTTTCAGAAACATGCTGAGAAATCAGAGTAAGTGTTTCTGTATGTCACTTAACCTTCAATGCTGGATGATAGAACGCCTCAGCACATGGTCACTTCTGACGTAAGTATGTGTGTTGGAGCCGTCCTTCACCTAACTTCTGGGAAAGCCAGAGTCTCTGGTCTGGGGGACTTATGCAACTTAAATATCAAACGGGAAGCACTCGCTGCAATTGTATTTTCCACAGCAAACTACTATTAAATTGAAACCAGCGCTTGGAAACATGAGAGAAATCAGAGAATGTGTTTCAACATTTCACTCTACCTTTTAAGATGGATAAAAGACATGCTAAATTCTGAGGGTTGAATGTGTGTCAAAACCGACAATCACCTAGCTTGTAGGGAAGACACAGTTTCTTTTGAGTGGGTAACTAGAATACATACATATACATGGGGAGGTACTAGCTCCAACTCTGTTTTACAGTGAAAATTACATGAACTTCATACCGGCACTAAAAAACCATACGAGAAATCAGAGTAAGTCTTTCTAATGCTATCCATTTCTATTATGCTAGATGAATGAAAGCCTCTCCACAGCTAATTTCTGAGAGTTGAATGTGTCTGAAAGCAATCAACTAACTATTTTGTTGGGAAAACACAGTTTATTTTGAGTGGGGAACCACACCACATATATATCTATGGGGAGGACAAGCTACAATTCAGTTTTACAGTGAAATTGCATGAACTTCAAACCGGCACTAGGAAAACAGACTGAGAAACCAGAGTATGTGTTTCAAATAAAAACCATTCCCTTTATGCTGGATGAACGAAAGTCTCTCCACATGCAAAATTCTGAGAGTTAAGTGTGTGTGAAAGCCGACAATCACATAGCTTGTTGGGAACACACAGATCCTATTCAGTCGGAAAATTCACTGCATACATAGATATGGGGAGGTACTAGTTCAAACTAGGTTTTAGAGTAAAAAATGCATGAACTTCAAACCGGCAATAGGAGAACATACTGAAAAACCAGAATAATTCTTTCTACTAGAAACCACTCCCTTTATGCTAGATGTACGAACGTCTGTCTACATGCCCAATTCTGACAGTTAAGAGAGTGGGAAGCAATAAATCCCCTAGCTTGTTGGGAACATATTTTCTTTTCAGTGGGTATCTACACTACATACGGATATATCTGGAGGTACTAGTTCCAACTCTGTTTTACAGAGAAAACTCCATGAACTTCAAAGCGGCACTAGGAGAAATAATGAGAAACAGGAGTAAGCGTATCTACCGCAACCCATTCCCTTTAAGTTAGATGAAAGAAAGTTTCTCCACATGTTCAACTCTGAGAGTTAAGTGTCTGTGAAAGCCCTCATTCACCTAGCTTGTGGGAAACACACACTTTCTTTTCAGTGGGGAAGTACACTACATATATATATATATATGGGGGTGTATTAACTCAAACACGGTTTTACAGTGAGAACTGCATGAACTTCAAACCGGCACAAAGAAAAATACTGAGAAGCCAGAGTAAGTGTCTCTACTGCAACCCATTCCATTTATGCTATATGAACAAACATCTCCCCACATTCACAATTCAAGGTAAAACCGAGTAAGAGCTAGTACCTCCCAATATATATGTATGAAGTGTAGTTTCCCATGAAAAGACAGCATGTGTTCCGAACAAGCGATAATATTGTCGGCTTTCACACACATTTAACTCTCAGAATTGAGCATGTGGAGAGACGTTCGTTCAACTAGCTTAAAGGGAATGGGTTGCAGTATAAACACTTACTCTGGTTTCTTAGTATCTTTCCTAATGCCGGTATGAATTTCATTCAGTTTTCACTGTAAAACAACGTTGGAACTACTAACTCCCCATATATATGTATGTAGTATTGATTTCCACTGAAAATAATGTGTGTGTTCCAAACAAGGTAGGTGATTTATGGCTTCCACACACACTTAACTGTCAGAATTGATCATGTGGAGAGACGTTCGATCATGTAGCTTAAAGGGAATGGGTTGCAGAATAAACACTTACACTGGATTCTCAGTATGTTTTCTAGTGCCGGTTGTAGGTTCATAAACTTTTCACTGTAAATCCGAGTTGGAGCTAGTACCACCCCATATATATGTAGGGAGTGTAGTTTGCAACTGTATAGAAACTTTGTGTTCCCAACAAGCTAGGTGAAGGACAGCTTTCACACACACTTATCTGTCAGAACTGTGCATGTGGAGAGAAGTTCTTTCATCTAGCACAAAAGGAACGGGTTGCAGGGAAATTTTACTCTGGTTTCTCAGTATGTTTCCTAGTGGTGATTTGAAGTTCCTGCAGTTTTCAGTGTAAAACCGTGTTGGAACTAGTACATCCCCATATATATGAATGGAGTGTTGTTTGCAACTGTATAAATCTTTGTATTCCCAACAAGCTAGGTGAAGGAAGGCTTTCACACACACTTATTTCTCAGAACTGAGCTTGTGTAGAGACGTTCGTTCATATAGCACAAAGCGAACCGTTTGCAGGGGAAACTTTTACACTGGTTCACAGTCTGTTTCCAAGTTCCTGTTTCAAGTACCTGCAGTTTTCACTGTAAAACATAGTTGGAGTTAGTACCTCCCCGTATATATTTATGGAGAGTAGTTTGCAACTTTATAGTAACTTTGTGTTCCCAACAAGCTAGGTGAAGGACGGCTTTCACACACACTTATCCCTCAGAACTGAGCATTTGGAGAGATGTTCGTTCAACTAGCACAAAGGGAACGGGTTGCAGGAGAAACTTTTACTCTGGTGTCTCAGACTGTTTCTAAGTTCCGGGTTGAAATTCCTGCAGTTTTCACTGTAAAACAGAGTTGGATCTAGTACCTACCCATATATGTGTTTGGAGTGCAATTTGCAACTGTATGGAAACTTTGAGTTCCCGGCGAGTTTGTGAAGGACGGCTTTCACAGACACTTATCTCTCAGAATTGAGCATGTGGAGAGACGTTCGTTCATCTAGCACGAAGGGAACGGGTTGCAGGGAAACATTTAGTCTGGTTTCTAAATTTGTATCCTAGTGCAGGTTTGATGTTCCTGCAGTTTTCACTGTAAAACCGAGTTGGAGCTAGTACCTCCCCATATATATGTAAGTAGAGTAGTTTGCAACTTTATAGAAACTTTGTGTTCCAACAAGCTATGTGAAGGACGGGTTTCACACACACATATCTCTCAGAACAGAGCATGTGGAGAGAAGTTCGTTTATATAGCACAAAAGGAACAGGTAACAGGAGAATGTTATTCTCTGGTTTCTCAGCTTGTTTCTAAGTGCCGGTTTGAAATTCCTGCAGTTTTCACTGTAAAACTGTGTTGGAGCTAGTACCTCCCCGTATATATGTATGGAGAGTAGTTTGCAACTTTATAGAAACTTTGTGTTCCCAACAAGCTAGGTGAAGGACGGCTTTCACACACACGTATCTCTCAGAACTGAGCATGTGGAGAGACGTTCCTTCATTTAACTCAAAGGGAAAGTGTTGCAGGAGAAACTTTTACTCAGATTTCTCAGTCTGTTTCCTAGTGCCGGTTTGAAGTCCCTGAAATTTTCACTGTAAAACCTATTTGGATCTAGTACATCCCCATATATATATATGGAGTGTATTTTGCAACTGTATAGAAACATTGTGTTCCCAAAAAGCTAGGTGAAGGGCGGCTTTCACACGCACTTACCTCTCAGAAATGAGCATGTGGAGCGACGTTCGTTCATCTAACACAAAGGGAACAGTTTGCAGGAGAATCATTTACTCTGGTTTCTCAGTCTGTTTCCAAGTGCCGGTTTGAAGTTCATGCAGTTTTCACTGTAAAACCGAGTTGGAGCTAGTACCTCCCCATATATATGTATGGAGTGTAGTTTGCAACTGTATAGAAACTGTCTGTTCCCAACAAGCTAGGTGAAGGACGGCTTTCACACACAATTATCTCTCAGAACTGAGCATGTGGAGAGACGTTCGTTCATCTAGCACAAAGGGAACGGGCTGCAGGGGAACTTTTACTCAGTTTTCTTAGTGTGTATCCTAGTGCAGGTATGAAGTTCCTGCAGTTTTCACTGTAAAACCGAATTGGAGCTTGAACCTCCCCATATATATGTAAGGAGAGTAGTTTGCAAATGTATAGAAACTTTGTGTTCCCAACAAGCTAGGTGAAGAACGGCTTTCACACACACTTATCTGTCAGAACTATGCATGTGGAGAAACGTTCGTTCATCTAGCACAAAGTGAACGGGATGCAGGAGAAACATTTACTCTGGATTCTCAGTGTGTTTCCTAGTGCCGGTTTGAAGTTCCTGCAGTTTTAACTGTAAAACCGAGTTGGAGCTAGAACCTCCCCTTATATATGTATGGAGAGTAGTTTGCAACTGTATAGAAACTTTGTGTTCCCAACAAGCTAGGTGAAGGACGGCTTTCACACACACTTATATCTTAGAACAGAGCATGTGGGGAGACCTTCGTTCATCTAGCACAAAGGGAACGGGTTGCAGGAGAAACTTTTACTCAGTTTTCTCAGTCTGTTTCCTAGTGCCGGTTTGAAGTTCCTGCAGTTTTCACTGTAAAACCGAGTTGGAGCTAGTACCTCCCCATATATATGTATGGAGAGTAGTTTGCAGCTGTATAGAAACTTTGTGTTCCAACATGCTATGTGAAGGACGGCTTTCACACACACATATCTCTCAGAACTGAGCATGTGGAGAGACGTACGTTCATCTAGCAGAAAAGGAACAGGTTGCAGGAGAAAATTTTACTCTGGTTTCTCAGTATGTTTCCTAGTGGTGATTTGAAGTTCCTGCAGTTTCAGTGTAAAACCGTGTTGGAACTAGTACATCCCCATATATATGAATGGAGTGTTGTTTGCAACTGTATAAATCTTTGTATTCCCAACAAGCTAGGTGAAGGAAGGCTTTCACACACACTTATTTCTCAGAACTGAGCTTGTGTAGAGACGTTCGTTCATATAGCACAAAGCGAACCGTTTGCAGGGGAAACTTTTACACTGGTTCACAGTCTTTTTCCAAGTTCCTGTTTCAAGTACCTGCAGTTTTCACTGTAAAACCTAGTTGGAGTTAGTACCTCCCCGTATATATTTATGGAGAGTAGTTTGCAACTTTATAGTAACTTTGTGTACCCAACAATCTAGGTGTAAGACGGCTTTCACACACACTTATCCCTCAGAACTGAGCATTTGGATAGACGTTCGTTCAACTAGGACAAAGGGAACGGGTTGCAGGAGAAACTTTACTCTGGTGTCTCAGACTGTTTCTAAGTTCCGGGTTGAAATTCCTGCAGTTTTCACTGTAAAACAGAGTTGGATCTAGTACCTACCCATATATGTGTTGGAGTGCAATTTGCAACTGTATGGAAACTTTGAGTTCCCGGCGAGTTTGTGAAGGACGGCTTTCACAGACACTTATCTCTCAGAATTGAGCATGTGGAGAGACGTTCGTTCATCTAGCACGAAGGGAACGGGTTTGCAGGGAAACATTTAGTCTGGTTTCTAAATTTGTATCCTAGTGCAGGTTTGATGTTCCTGCAGTTTTCACTGTAAAACCGAGTTGGAGCTAGTACCTCCCCATATATATGTAAGTAGAGTAGTTTGCAACTTTATAGAAACTTTGTGTTCCAACAAGCTATGTGAAGGACGGGTTTCACACACACATATCTCTCAGAACAGAGCATGTGGAGAGAAGTTCGTTTATATAGCACAAAAGGAACAGGTAACAGGAGAATGTTATTCTCTGGTTTCTCAGCTTGTTTCTAAGTGCCGGTTTGAAATTCCTGCAGTTTTCACTGTAAAACTGTGTTGGAGCTAGTACCTCCCCGTATATATGTATGGAGAGTAGTTTGCAACTTTATAGAAACTTTGTGTTCCCAACAAGCTAGGTGAAGGACGGCTTTCACACACACGTATCTCTCAGAACTGAGCATGTGGAGAGACGTTCCTTCATTTAACTCAAAGGGAAAGTGTTGCAGGAGAAACTTTTACTCAGATTTCTCAGTCTGTTTCCTAGTGCCGGTTTGAAGTCCCTGAAATTTTCACTGTAAAACCTATTTGGATCTAGTACATCCCCATATATATATATGGAGTGTATTTTGCAACTGTATAGAAACATTGTGTTCCCAAAAAGCTAGGTGAAGGGCGGCTTTCACACGCACTTACCTCTCAGAAATGAGCATGTGGAGCGACGTTCGTTCATCTAACACAAAGGGAACAGTTTGCAGGAGAATCATTTACTCTGGTTTCTCAGTCTGTTTCCAAGTGCCGGTTTGAAGTTCATGCAGTTTTCACTGTAAAACCGAGTTGGAGCTAGTACCTCCCCATATATATGTATGGAGTGTAGTTTGCAACTGTATAGAAACTGTCTGTTCCCAACAAGCTAGGTGAAGGACGGCTTTCACACACAATTATCTCTCAGAACTGAGCATGTGGAGAGACGTTCGTTCATCTAGCACAAAGGGAACGGGCTGCAGGGGAACTTTTACTCAGTTTTCTTAGTGTGTATCCTAGTGCAGGTATGAAGTTCCTGCAGTTTTCACTGTAAAACCGAATTGGAGCTTGAACCTCCCCATATATATGTAAGGAGAGTAGTTTGCAAATGTATAGAAACTTTGTGTTCCCAACAAGCTAGGTGAAGAACGGCTTTCACACACACTTATCTGTCAGAACTATGCATGTGGAGAGACGTTCGTTCATCTAGCACAAAGGGAACAGTTTGCAGGAGAATCATTTACTCTGGTTTCTCAGTCTGTTTCCAAGTGCCGGTTTGAAGTTCCTGCAGTTTTAACTGTAAAACCGAGTTGGAGCTAGAACCTCCCCTTATATATGTATGGAGAGTAGTTTGCAACTGTATAGAAACTTTGTGTTCCCAACAAGCTAGGTGAAGGACGGCTTTCACACACACTTATATCTTAGAACAGAGCATGTGGGGAGACCTTCGTTCATCTAGCACAAAGGGAACGGGTTGCAGGAGAAACTTTTACTCAGTTTTCTCAGTCTGTTTCCTAGTGCCGGTTTGAAGTTCCTGCAGTTTTCACTGTAAAACCGAGTTGGAGCTAGTACCTCCCCATATATATGTATGGAGAGTAGTTTGCAGCTGTATAGAAACTTTGTGTTCCAACATGCTATGTGAAGGACGGCTTTCACACACACATATCTCTCAGAACTGAGCATGTGGAGAGACGTACGTTCATCTAGCAGAAAAGGAACAGGTTGCAGGAGAAAATTTTACTCTGGTTTCTCAGTATGTTTCCTAGTGGTGATTTGAAGTTCCTGCAGTTTTCAGTGTAAAACCGTGTTGGAACTAGTACATCCCCATATATATGAATGGAGTGTTGTTTGCAACTGTATAAATCTTTGTATTCCCAACAAGCTAGGTGAAGGAAGGCTTTCACACACACTTATTTCTCAGAACTGAGCTTGTGTAGAGACGTTCGTTCATATAGCACAAAGCGAACCGTTTGCAGGGGAAACTTTTACACTGGTTCACAGTCTTTTTCCAAGTTCCTGTTTCAAGTACCTGCAGTTTTCACTGTAAAACCTAGTTGGAGTTAGTACCTCCCCGTATATATTTATGGAGAGTAGTTTGCAACTTTATAGTAACTTTGTGTACCCAACAATCTAGGTGTAAGACGGCTTTCACACACACTTATCCCTCAGAACTGAGCATTTGGATAGACGTTCGTTCAACTAGGACAAAGGGAACGGGTTGCAGGAGAAACTTTTACTCTGGTGTCTCAGACTGTTTCTAAGTTCCGGGTTGAAATTCCTGCAGTTTTCACTGTAAAACAGAGTTGGATCTAGTACCTACCCATATATGTGTTTGGAGTGCAATTTGCAACTGTATGGAAACTTTGAGTTCCCGGCGAGTTTGTGAAGGACGGCTTTCACAGACACTTATCTCTCAGAATTGAGCATGTGGAGAGACGTTCGTTCATCTAGCACGAAGGGAACGGGTTGCAGGGAAACATTTAGTCTGGTTTCTAAATTTGTATCCTAGTGCAGGTTTGATGTTCCTGCAGTTTTCACTGTAAAACCGAGTTGGAGCTAGTACCTCCCCATATATATGTAAGTAGAGTAGTTTGCAACTTTATAGAAACTTTGTGTTCCAACAAGCTATGTGAAGGACGGGTTTCACACACACATATCTCTCAGAACAGAGCATGTGGAGAGAAGTTCGTTTATATAGCACAAAAGGAACAGGTAACAGGAGAATGTTATTCTCTGGTTTCTCAGCTTGTTTCTAAGTGCCGGTTTGAAATTCCTGCAGTTTTCACTGTAAAACTGTGTTGGAGCTAGTACCTCCCCGTATATATGTATGGAGAGTAGTTTGCAACTTTATAGAAACTTTGTGTTCCCAACAAGCTAGGTGAAGGACGGCTTTCACACACACGTATCTCTCAGAACTGAGCATGTGGAGAGACGTTCCTTCATTTAACTCAAAGGGAAAGTGTTGCAGGAGAAACTTTTACTCAGATTTCTCAGTCTGTTTCCTAGTGCCGGTTTGAAGTCCCTGAAATTTTCACTGTAAAACCTATTTGGATCTAGTACATCCCCATATATATATATGGAGTGTATTTTGCAACTGTATAGAAACATTGTGTTCCCAAAAAGCTAGGTGAAGGGCGGCTTTCACACGCACTTACCTCTCAGAAATGAGCATGTGGAGCGACGTTCGTTCATCTAACACAAAGGGAACAGTTTGCAGGAGAATCATTTACTCTGGTTTCTCAGTCTGTTTCCAAGTGCCGGTTTGAAGTTCATGCAGTTTTCACTGTAAAACCGAGTTGGAGCTAGTACCTCCCCATATATATGTATGGAGTGTAGTTTGCAACTGTATAGAAACTGTCTGTTCCCAACAAGCTAGGTGAAGGACGGCTTTCACATACAATTATCTCTCAGAACTGAGCATGTGGAGAGACGTTCGTTCATCTACCACAAAGGGAACGGGCTGCAGGGGAACTTTTACTCAGTTTTCTTAGTGTGTATCCTAGTGCAGGTATGAAGTTCCTGCAGTTTTCACTGTAAAACCGAATTGGAGCTTGAACCTCCCCATATATATGTAAGGAGAGTAGTTTGCAAATGTATAGAAACTTTGTGTTCCCAACAAGCTAGGTGAAGGACGGCTTTCACACACAATTATATCTTAGAACAGAGCATGTGAGGAGACGTTCGTTCATCTAGCACAAAGGGAACGGGTTGCAGGAGAAACTTTTACTCAGTTTTCTCAGTCTGTTTCCTAGTGCCGGTTTGAAGTTCCTGCAGTTTTCACTGTAAAACCGAGTTGGAGCTAGTACCTCCCCATATATATGTATGGAGAGTAGTTTGCAGCTGTATAGAAACTTTGTGTTCCAACATGCTATGTGAAGGACGGCTTTCACACACACATATTTATCAGAACTGAGCATGTGGAGAGACGTTCGTTTATATAGCACAAAAAGAACAGGATGCAGGAGAAACATTTTCTCTAATTTCGCAGTCTGTTTCCAAGTGCCGGTTTGAAGTTGCTGCAGTTTCAACTGTAAAACTGTGTTGGAGCTAGTACCTCCCCATATATATGTATGGAGAGTCGTTTGCAACTTTAAAGAAACTTTGTGTTCCCAACAAGCTAGGTGAAGTACGGCTTTCACACACACATACCTGCCAGAACTGAGCATGTGGAGAGACGTTCGTTCAACTATCACAAAGGGAACGGGTTGCAGGAGAATCTTTTTCTCTGGTTTCTCAGTCTGTTTCCAAGTGCCGGTTTCATATTCCTGCAGTTTCAACTGTAAAACTGGGTTGGAGCTAGTACCTCCCCGTATATATGTATGGAGAGTAGTTTGCAACTTTATAGAAAATTTGTGTTTCCAACAAGCTAGGTGAAGGACGGCTTTCACACACAAGTATCTCTCAGAACTGAGCATGTGGAGAGACGTTATTTTATCTAGCACAAAATGAACAGTTTGCAGGAGAAACTTCTCCTCTGGTTTCTCAGTCTATTTCCAAGAGCCGGTTTGAAGTTCCTGCAGTTTTCACTGTAAAAGAGTATTTGAGCTAGTACATCCCCATGTATATTTATGGAGAGTAGTTTGCAAATTTATAGAAACTTTGTGTTCCCAACAAGCTAGGTGAAGGACGGCTTTCACACACACTTATCTCTCAGAACTGAGCATGTGGAGAGACGTTCGTTCAACTAGCACCAAGGGAACGGGTTGCAGGAGAAACTTTACTCTGGTTTCTCAGTCTGTTTTTTAGTGCCGGTTTCAAGTTCCTTCAGTTTTCACTGTAAAACCGAGTTGGACCTAGTACCTACCCGTATATATGTATGGAGAGTAGTTTGCAAATTTATAGAAACTTTGTGTTCCCAACAATCTAGGTGAAGGACGACTTTCACACACACTTATCTCACAGACCTGAGCATGTGGAGAGACGTTCGTTCAACTAGCACCAATGGAAAGGGTTGCAGGAGAAAGTTTTACTCAGTTTTCTCAGTGTGTATCCTAGAGCAGTTTTGAAGTTCCTATAGTTTTGACTGTAAAATCGAGTTGGAGCTTGTTCCTCCCCGTATATGTGTTTGGAGTGTAGTTTGCAAATGTATAGAAACTTTCAGTTCCCAACAAGCTAGGTGAAGGACGGCTTTCACACACACATATCTCTCAGAATTTAGCATGTGGAAAGACTTTCGTTCATCTAACACAAAGGGGAACAGTTTGCAGGAGAACATTTACTCTGGATTCTCAGTCTGTTTCTAAGTGCCGGTTTCAATTTCCTGCAGTTTTCAATGTAAAACCGAGTTGGAGCTAGTACCTCCCCATATATTTGTGTGGAGAGTAGTTTGCAACTGTATAGAAACTGTCTTTTCCCAACAAGCTAGGTGAAGGACGGCTATCACACACACATATCTCTCAGAACTGAGCATGTGGAGAGACGTACATTCATCTAGCAGAAAAGTAACAGGTTGCAGGAGAAAATTTTTCTCTGGTTTCTCAGTCTGTTTCTAAGTGCCGGTTTCAAATTCCTGCAGTTTTCACTGTAAAACAGTGTTGGATCTAGTACCTACCCATATATGTGTTTGGAGTGCAGTTTGCAACTGTATGGAAACTTTGATTTCCCAGCAAGTTTGGTGAAGGACGGCTTTCAGAGACACTTATCTCTCAGAATTGAGCATGTGGAGAGACGATCGTTCATCTAGCACGAAGGGAACGGGTTGCAGGGAAACATTTAGTCTGGTTTCTCAGTGTGTATCCTAGTGCAGGTTTGATGTTCCTGCAGTTTTCACTGTAAAACCCAGTTGGAGCTAGTACCTCCCCATATATATGTAAGTAGAGTAGTTTGCAACTGTAAAGAAACTATGTGTTCCCAACAAGCTAGATGAAGAACGGCCTTCACACACACTTATCTGTCAGAACTGAGCATGTGGAGAGACATTCATTCATCTAGCTCACAGGGAACGGGATGCAGGAGAAACTTTTTCTCTGGTTTCTCAGTCTGTTTCCTAGTGTCGGTTTGATGTTCCTGCAGTTTTCACTGTAAAACCGAGTTGGAGCTAGTACCTTCCCATATATATGTATGGAGAGTAATTTGCAACTCTATAGAAACTTTGTGTTCCAACAAGCTATGTGAAGGACGGGTTTCACACACACATAACTCTCAGAACTGAGCATGTGTAGAGAAGTTCGTTTATATAGCACAAAAGGAACAGGTAACAGGAGAATGTTTTTCTCTGGTTTCTCAGTCTGTTTCTAAGTGTCGGTTTGAAATTCCTGCAGTTTTCACTTTAAAACAGTGCTGGATCTAGTAACTCCCCATATAGGTTTTTGGATTGTAGTTTGCAACTGTATAGAAACTTTGATTTCCCAACAAGCTAGGTGAAGGACGGCTTTCACACCCACTTATCTCTCAGATCTGAGCATGTGGAGAGACTTTCGATCATCTAACACAAAGGGAACAGTTTGCAGGAGAACATTTTCTCTGGTTTTGTCAGTGTGTTTCCAAGTTCCTGTTTGAACGTCCTGCATTTTTCAATGTAAAACCTAGTTAGAGATATTACCACCACATATATATGTGTGTAGAGTAGTTTGCAACTTAAAGAAACTGTCTTTTCCCAAAAAGCTAGGTGAAGGACGGCTTTCACACACACTTATCTCTCAGAACTGAGCATGTGGAGAGACGTTCGTTCAACTAGCACAAAGGGAACTTGTTGCAGGAGAAACTTTTACTCAGGTTTCTCAGTGTGTTTCCTAGTGCCGGTTTGAAGTTCCTGCAGTTTTCACTGTAATACAGATTTGGAGCTAGTACCTCCTCATATATATGTGTGTAGAGTAGTTTGCAACTGTATAGAAACTGTCTGTTCCCAAAAAGTTAGGTGAAGGACAGCTTTCACTCACATATATCTCACAGAACTGAGCATGTGGAGAGACGTTCGTTCATCTAGCACAAAGGGAACGGGTTGCAGGAGAAAGTTTTAATCAGTTTTCTCAGTGTGTTTCCTAGTGCCTGGTTGACGTTCCTGCATTTATCACTGTAAAACCGATTTGGAGCTAGTACCTCCCCATATATATGTATGAAGAGTAGTTAGCAACTGTATAGAAACTTTGTGTTCCAACATGCTATGTGAAGGACGGCTTTCACACACACATATCTATCAGAACTGAGCATGTGGAGAGACGTTCGTTTATATAACACAAAAGGAACACGTTACAGGAGAATGTTTTTCTCTGGTTTCTCAGTGTGTTTCTTAGTGCCGGTTTGAAATTCCTGCAGTTTTCACTGTAAAACCGTGTTGGATCTTGTACCTCCCCATATATGATTTTGGATTGTAGTTTGCAACTGTATAGAAACTTTGAGTTCCCAACATGCTATATGAATGACGGCTTTCACACACACTTATCTCTCAGAAATGAGCATGTGGAGAGACGTTCGTTCAACTAGCACAAATGGAACGTGTTGCAGGTGAAACTTTTACTCAGTTTTTTCAGTGTGTATCCTAGTGCAGGTTTGAAGTTCCAGCAGTTTTCACTTTAAAACCGAGTTTGAGCTGGTACCAACCCATATATATGTAAGGAGTGTAGTTTTCAACTGTATAGAAACTTTATATTCCCAACAAGCTAGGTGAAGTACGGCTTTCACACACAATTATCTGTCAGAACTGAGCATGTGGAGAGAAGTTCTTTCATCGAGCACAAAGGGAAAGGGTTGCAGGAAAATATTTTTCTCTGGTTTCTCAGTCTGTTTCCAAGTGCCGGTTTCATGTTCCTTCAGTTTTCACTGTAAACCGAGTTGGAGCTAGTACCTCCCCGTTTATATTTAAGGAGAGTAGTTTGCAACTTTAAAGGAACTTTGTGTTCCCAACAAGCTAGGTGAAGGACGGCTTTCACACACACTTATATCTTAGAACAGAGCATGTGGGGAGACGTTCGTTCATCTAGCACAAAGGGAACGGGTTGCAGGAGAAACTTTTACTCAGTTTTCTCAGTCTGTTTCCTAGTGCCGGTTTGAAGTTCCTGCAGTTTTCACTGTAATACCGAGTTGGAGCTAGTACCTAATCATATATATGTGTGTAGAGTAGATTGCAACTCTATAGAAACTTTGTGTTCCAACATGCTATGTGAAGGACGGCTTTCACACACACATATTTATCAGAACTGAGCATGTGGAGAGACGTTCGTTTATATAACACAAAAGGAACACGTTACAGGAGAATGTTTTTCTCTGGTTTCTCAGTCTGTTTCTTAGTGCCGGATTGAAGTTCATGCAGTTTTCACTGTAAAACCGAGTTGGAGCTAGTACCTCCACATATATATGTATGGAGAGTAGTTTGCAACTATATAGAAACTGTCTGTTCCCAAAAAGCTAGGTGAAGGACGGCTTTCACACACACTTATCTCTGAGAACTGAGCATGTGGAGAGACGTTCGTTCATTTAGCACAAACGGAACGGGTTGCAGGGGAATCTTTTACTCAGGTTTCTTAGTGTGTTTCCTAGTGCCGGTTTCAAGTTCCTTCAGTTTTCACTGTAAAACCGAGTTGGACCTAGTACCTACCCGTATATATGTATGGAGAGTATTTTGCAACTTTATAGAAACTTTGTGTTCCCAACAATCTAGGTGAAGGACGGCTTTCACACACACTTATCTCACAGAACTGAGCATGTGGAGAGAAGTTCGTTCAACTAGCACCAATGGAACTGTTTGCAGGAGAAAATTTTACTCAGTTTTCTCAGTGTGTATCCTAGTGCAGTTTTGAAGTTCCTACAGTTTTGACTGTAAAATCGAGTTGGAGCTAGTTCCTCCCCGTATATGTGTTTGGAGTGTAGTTTGCAACAGTATAGAAACTTTGAGTTCCCAACAAGCTAGGTGAAGGACGGCTTTCACACACACTTATCTCTCAGAACTTAGCATGTGGAAAGACTTTCGTTCATCTAACACAAAGGGGAACAGTTTGCAGGAGAACATTTACTCTGGATTCTCAGTCTGTTTCCAAGTGCCGGTTTCAATTTCCTGCAGTTTTCAATGCAAAACCGAGTTGGAGCTAGTACCTCCCCATATATATGTATGGAGAGTTGTTTGCAACTGTATAGAAACTGTCTTTTCCCATCAAGCTAGGTGAAGGATGGCTTTCACACACACATATCTCTCAGAACTGAGCATGTGGAGAGACGTTCGTTCATCTATCTCAAAGGGAGCGGGTTGCAGGAGAAAATTTTACTCTGGTTTCTCAGTCTGTTTCCTAATGCCGTTTTGAAGTTCCTGCAGATTTCACTGTAAAACCGAGTTTGAGCTAGTACTTCCCCATATATATGTAAGGAGAGTAGTTTTCAACTGTATAGAAACTTTGTGTTCCCAAAAAGCTAGGTGAAGTACGGCTTTCACACACACTTATCTCTCAGAACTGAGCATGTGGAGAAACGTTCTTTCATCTAGCTCAAAGAAACGGGTTGCAGGAGAAACTTTTACTCTGGTTTCTCAGTCTGTTTCCAAATGCCGGTTTGAAGTTCCTGCAGATATCACTATAAAACCGAGTTGAAGCTTGTACCTCCCCATATATATGTGTGTAGAGTAGTTTGCAACTGTATAGAAACTGTGTGTTCCCAAAAAGCTAGGTGAAGGACGGTTTTCACTCACATATATTTCTCAGAACTGAGCATTTGGAGAGACGTTCGTTCATCTAGCACAAAGGGAACGTGTTGCAGGAGAAAGTTTTACTCATGTTTCTCATAGTGTTTCCTAGTGCCGGGTAGACGTTCCTGCTTTTATCACTGTAAAACAGTGTTGGAGTTAGTACCTGCCCATATATATGTTTGGAGAGTAGTTTGCAACTGTATAGAAACTTTGTGTTTCAAACAAACTAAGTGAAGGACTGCTTTCACACACACATAACTCTCAGAACTGAGCATGTGGAGAGACGTTCATTTATATAGCACAAAACGAACAGGTTGCAGGAGAAACTTTTTCTCTGGTTTCTCAGTCTGTTTCTAAGTGCCGGTTTGTAATTCCTGCAGTTTTCACTGTAAAACAGTGTTGGATCTACTAACTTCCCATATATGTGTTTGGATTGTAGTTTGCAACTGTATAGAAACTTTGAGTTCCCAACAAGCTAGGTGAAGGACGGCTTTCACACACACTTATCTCTCAGAACTGAGCATGTGGAGAGACGTTCGTTCATCTAGCAAAAAGGGAACGGGGTGCAGTAGAAACTTTTAATCAGTTTTCTCAGTATGTTTCCTAGTGCCGTGTTGAGTTCCTGCAGTTTTCACTGTAAAAGAGAATTGGGTCTAGTACATCCCCATATATATTTATGGAGAGTGGTTTGCAAATTTATAGAAACTTTGTGTTCCCAACAAGCTAGTTGAAGGACGGCATTCACACACAATTATCTCTCAGAACTGAGCATGTGGAGAGACGTTCGTTCAACTAGAACCAAGGGAACTGTTTGCAGGAGAAACATTACACTGGATTCTCAGTCTGTTTCCAAGTGCCGGTTTGAATTTCCTGCAGTTTTCACAGTAAAACCGTGTTGGAGCTAGTACCTCCCCGTATATATGTATGAAGAGTAGTTTGCAACTTTATATAAACTTTGCGTTCCCAACAAGCTATGTGAAGGACCGCTTTCACACACACTTATCTCTCAGAACTGAGCAAGTGGAGAGACGTTCGTTCAACTAGCACAAAGCGAAAGGGTTGCAGGAGCACATTTTACTCTGGTTTCTCTGTTTCCAAGTGCCTGTTTGTAGTTCCTGCAGTTTTCAATGTAAAACCGGGTAGGAGCTTCTACCTCCCCATATATATGTATGGAGAGTAGTTTGCAACTGTATAGAAACTGACTGTTCCCAACAAGCTAGGTGAAGGGCGGCTTTCACACACACTTATCTCTCAGAACTGAGCATTTGGAGAGACGTTCGTTCATTTAGCACAAAGGGACGGGTTGCAGTAGAAACTTTTAATCAGTATTCTCAGTCTCTTTCCTAGTGCCGTGTTGAGTTCCTGCAGTTTTCACTGTAAAACAGAATTGGGTCTAGTACATCCCCATATATATTTATTGAGAGTAGTTGCAAATTTATAGAAACTTTGTGTTCCCAACATGCTAGGTGTAGGACGGCTTTTGCACAAACTTATCTCTCAGAATTGAGCATGTGGAGAGACATTCGTTCAACTAGCACCAAGGGAATGGTTTGCAGTAGAAACTTTTACTCAGTTTTCTCAGTGTGTATCCTAGTGCAGGTTTGAAATTCCTACAGTTTTCACTGTAATACCGAGTTGGAGCTAGTATCTCCCCATATATATTTATGGAGTGTAGTTTGCAACTGTATAGAAACTTCGTGTTCCCAACATGCTAGGTGAAGGACGGCTTTCACACACACATATCTCTTAGAACTGAGCATGTGGAGAGACGTTCTTTCATTCAACTCAAATGGAACTGGTTGCAGGAGAAACTTTTACTCAGGTTTCTTAGTGTGTTTCCTAGTGCCGGTTTGAAGTTCCTGCTGTTATCACTTTAAAACCATGTTGGAGCTAGTACCTCTCCGTATATATGTATCCAGTGTAGTTTGCAACTGTATAGAAACTTTGTGTTTCTAACAAGCTAACTGAAGGACGGCTTTCACAAACACTTATTTCTCAGAACTTAGCATGAGGAGAGACGTTATTTTATCTAGCACAAAATGAACAGGTTGCAGGAAAAACTTCTTCTCTGGTGTCCCAGTCTGTTTTCAAGAGCCGGTTTGAAGTTCCTGCAGTTTTGAATGTAAAAGAGAATTGGAGCTATTACATCCCCATATATATTTATGGAGAGTGTTTTGCAAATTTGTAGAAACTTTGTGTTCCCAACAAGCTAGTTGAAGGACGGCATTCACACACAATAATCTCTCAGAACTGAGCATGTGGAGAGACGTTCTTTCAACTAGCACCAAGGGAACAGTTTGCAGGAGAAACATTTACACTGGTTTCTCAGACTGTTTCCAAGTGCCGGTTTGAATTTCCTGCAGTTTTCACTGTAAAACCGTGTTGGAGCTAGTACCTCCCCGTATATATGTATGGAAAGTAGTTTGCAACTTTATATAAACTTTGTGTTCCCAACAAGCTATGTGAAGGACCGCTTTCACACACACTTATCTCTCAGATCTGAGCAAGTGGAGAGACATTCGTTCAACTAGCACAAAACGAAAGGGTTGCAGGAGAACATTTTACTCTGGTTTCTCTGTTTCCAAGTGCCGGTTTGAAGTTCCTGCAGTTTTCATTGTAAAACCGGGTAGGAGCTTCTACCTCCCCATATATATGTATGGAGAGTAGTTTGCAACTGTATAGAAACTGTCTGTTCCCAACAAGCTAGGTGAAGGACGGCTTTCACACACACTTATCTCTCAGAACTGAGCATTTGGAGAGACGTTCGTTCATTTAGCACAAAGGGACGGGTTGCAGTAGAAACTTTTAATCAGTATTCTCAGTCTCTTTCCTAGTGCCGTGTTGAGTTCCTTCAGTTTTCACTGTAAAACAGAATTGGGTCTAGTACATCCCCATATATATTTATTGAGAGTAGTTTGCAAATTTATAGAAACTTTGTGTTCCCAACATGCTAGGTGTAGGACGGCTTTTGCACAAAGTTATATCTCAGAATTGAGCATGTGGAGAGACATTCGTTCAACTAGCACCAAGGGAATGGGTTGCAGGAGAAACTTTTACTCAGTTTTCTCAGTGTGTATCCTAGTGCAGGTTAGAAATTCCTACAGTTTTCACTGTAAAACCGAGTTGGAGCTAGTATCTCCCCATATATATTTATGGATTGTAGTTTGCAACTGTATAGAAACTTCGTGTTCCCAACATGCTAGGTGAAGGACGGCTTTCACACACACATATCTCTCAGAACTGAGCATGTGTAGAGACGTTCTTTCATCCAACTCAAATGGAACGGGTTGCAGGAGAAACTTTTACTCAGGTTTCTTAGTGTGTTTCCTAGTGCCGGTTTGAAGTTCCTGCTGTTATCACTTTAAAACCATGTTGGAGCTAGTACCTCTCCGTATATATGTATCCAGTGTAGTTTGCAACTGTATAGAAACTTTGTGTTTCTAACAAGCTATGTGAAGGACGGCTTTAACAAACACTTATCTCTCAGAACTTAGCAAGAGGAGAGACGTTATTTTATCTAGCACAAAATGAACAGGTTGCAGGAAAAACTTCTTCTCTGGTTTCCCAGTCTGTTTTCAAGAGCCGGTTTGAAGTTCCTGCAGTTTTCAATGTAAAAGAGAATTGGAGCTAGTTCATCCCCATATATATTTATGGAGAGTAGTTTGCAACTTTATAGAAACTTTGTGTTCCCAAGAAGCTAGGTGAAAGACGGCTTTCACACACACTTATCTCTCAGAAATGAGCATGTGGAGAGACGTTCTTTCAACTTACACAAAGGGAACGGATTGCAGGAGAAACTTTTACTCAGTTTTCTCAGTGTGTATCCTAGTGCAGTTTTGAAGTTCCTGCAGATTTCACTGTAAAACCGAGTTGGAGCTAGTACCACCCCGTATATATGTATGGAGAGTAGTTTGCAAATTTATAGAAACTTTGTGTTCCAAAAAAGCTAGGTGAAGGACGGCTTTCAAACACACATATATCTCAGAAATGAGCATGAGGAGAGACGTTCGTTCATCTAGCACAAAGTGAACAGTTTGCAGGAGAAACTATTACTCAGTTTTCTCAGACTGTTTCCAAGTGCCGCTTTGAAGTTCCTGCAGATTTCACTGTAAATCCGAGTTGGATCTAGTACCTACCCATATATATTTTTGGAGTGTTGTTTGCAAATGTATAGAAACTTTGTGTTCCCAACAATCTAGGTGCAGGACGGCTTTCACACACACTTATCTCTCAGAACTGAGCATGTGGAGAGACGTTCGTTCATTTAGCACAAAGGGACGGGTTGCATTAGAAACATTTACTCAGTTTTCTCAGTCTGTTTCCTAGTGCCGGTTTGAACTTCCTGCAGTTTTCACTGTAAAACTGAGTTGGAGCTAGCACCTCCCCTTATATATGTATGTAAAGTAGTTTGCAATTTTATAGGAACTTTGTGTTCCCAACACGCTAGGTGAAGGACGGCTTTCAAACAAACTTATCTCTCAGAACTGAGCATGTGGAGAGATGTTCGTTCATTTAGCACAAAGGGACGGGTTGCAGTAGAAACTTTTAATCAGTTTTCTCAGTCTGTTTCCTAGTGCCGTGTTGAGTTCCATGCAGTTTTCACTGTAAAACCTAGTTGGATCTAGTACTTCCTCATATATACGTATGGAGAGTAGTTTGCAACTTTATATAAACTTTGTGTTCCCAACAAGCTATGTGAAGGACCGCTTTCACACACACTTATCTCTCAGAACTAAGCAAGTGGAGAGACGTTCGTTCAACTAGCACAAAGCGAAAGGGTTGCAGGAGAACAATTTACTCTGGTTTCTCTGTTTCCAAGTGCCGGTTTGAAGTTCCTGCAGTTTTCATTGTAAAACCGGGTAGGAGCTTCTACCTCCCCATATATATGTATGGAGAGTAGTTTGCAACTGTATAGAAACTGTCTGTTCCCAACAAGCTAGGTGAAGGACGGCTTTCACACACACTTATCTCTCAGAACTGAGCATTTGGAGAGACGTTCGTTCATTTAGCACAAAGGGACGGGTTGCAGTAGAAACTTTTAATCAGTATTCTCAGTCTCTTTCCTAGTGCCGTGTTGAGTTCCTGCAGTTTTCACTGTAAAACAGAATTGGGTCTAGTACATCCCCATACATATTTATTGAGAGTAGTTTGCAAATTTATAGAATCTTTTTGTTCCCAACATGCTAGGTGTAGGACGGCTTTTGCACAAACTTATCTCTCAGAATTGAGCATGTGGAGAGACTTTCGTTCAACTAGCACCAAGGGAATGGTTTGCAGGAGAAACTTTTACTCAGTTTTCTCAGTGTGTATCCTAGTGCAGGTTTGAAATTCCTACAGTTTTCACTGTAAAACCGAGTTGGAGCTAGTATCTCCCCATATATATTTATGGAGTGTAGTTTGCAACTGTATAGAAACTTCGTGTTCCCAACATGCTAGGTGAAGGACGGCTTTCACACACACATATCTCTCAGAACTGAGGATGTGTAGAGACGTTCTTTCATCCAACTCAAATGGAACGGGTTGCAGGAGAAACTTTTACTCAGGTTTCTTAGTGTGTTTCCTAGTGCCGGTTTGAAGTTCCTGCTGTTATCACTTTAAAACCATGTTGGAGCTAGTACCTCTCCGTATATATGTATCCAGTGTAGTTTGCAACTGTATAGAAACTTTGTGTTTCTAACAAGCTAAGTGAGGGACGGCTTTCACAAACACTTATTTCTCAGAACTTAGCATGAGGAGAGACGTTATTTTATCTAGCACAAAATGAACAGGTTGCAGGAAAAACTTCTTCTCTGGTTTCCCAGTCTGTTTTCAAGAGCCGGTTTGAAGTTCCTGCAGTTTTCAATGGAAAAGAGAATTGGAGCTAGTACATCCCCATATATATTTATGGAGAGTAGTTTGCAACTTTATAGAAACTTTGTGTTCCCAAGAAGCTAGGTGAAAGACGGCTTTCACACACACTTATCTCTCAGAACTGAGCAAGTGGAGAGACGTTCGTTCAACTAGCACAAAGCGAAAGGTTTGCAGGAGGACATTTTACTCTGGTTTCTCTGTTTCCAAGTGCCGGTTTGAAGTTCCTGCAGTTTTCAATGTAAAACCGGGTAGGAGCTTCTACCTCCCCATATATATGTATGGAGAGTAGTTTGCAACTGTATAGAAACTGTCTGTTCCCAACAAGCTAGGTGAAGGACGGCTTTCACACACACTTATCTCTCAGAACTGAGCATTTGGAGAGACGTTCGTTCATTTAGCACAAAGGGACGGGTTGCAGTAGAAACTTTTAATCAGTATTCTCAGTCTCTTTCCTAGTGCCGTGTTGAGTTCCTTCAGTTTTCACTGTAAAACAGAATTGGGTCTAATACATCCCCATATATATTTATTGAGAGTAGTTTGCAAATTTATAGAAACTTTGTGTTCCCAACAAGCTAGGTGAAAGACGGCTTTCACACACACTTGTCTCTCAGAAATGAGCATGTGGAGAGACGTTCTTTCAACTTACACAAAGGGAACGGATTGCAGGAGAAACTTTTACTCAGTTTTCTCAGTGTGTATCCTAGTGCAGTTTTGAAGTTCCTGCAGATTTCACTGTAAAACCGAGTTGGAGCTAGTACCACCCCGTATATATGTATGGAGAGTAGTTTGCAAATTTATAGAAACTTTGTGTTCCAAAAAGCTAGATGAAGGACGGCTTTCAAACACACATATATCTCAGAAATGAGCATGAGGAGAGACGTTCGTTCATCTAGCACAAAGTGAACAGTTTGCAGGAGAAACTATTACTCAGTTTTCTCAGACTGTTTCCAAGTGCCGGTTTGAAGTTCCTGCAGTTTTCACTGTAAATCCGTGTTGGATCTAGTACCTACCCATATATATTTTTGGAGTGTTGTTTGCAAATGTATAGAAACTTTGTGTTCCCAACAATCTAGGTGCAGGACGGCTTTCACACACACTTATCTCTCAGAACTGAGCATGTGGAGAGACGTTCGTTCATTTAGCAAAAAGGGACGGGTTGCAGTAGAAACTTTTAATCAGTTTTCTCAGTCTGTTTCCTAGTGCCGTGTTGAGTTCCATGCAGTTTTCACTGTAAAACCGAGTTGGATCTAGTACTTCCTCATATATACGTATGGAGAGTAGTTTGCAACTGTATAGAAACTTTGTGTTCCCTACAACTAGTTGAAGGACGGCTTTCACACACACATATCTCTCAGAACTGAGCATTTGGAAAGACGTTGGTTCATGTAGCACAAATGGAACGGGTTGCAGGAGAAACATTTACGCAGTTTTCTCAGTGTGTTTCCTAGTGGCGGTTTGACGTTCCTGCAGTTTTCACTGTAAAACCGAGTTGGATCTAGTACTTCCTCATATATATGTATGGAGAGTACTTTGCAACTGTATATAAACTGTCTGTTCCCAAAAAGCTAGGTGAAGGACGGCTTTCACACACACTTATCTCTCAGAACTGAGCATGTGGAGAGACGTTCGTTCATTTAGCACAAAAGGAACAGTTTGCAGGAGAAACTTTTTCTCTGGTTTCTCAGTCTGTTTCCAAGTGCCGGTTTCAAGTTCCATCAGTTTTCACTGTAAAATCGAGTTGGACCTAGTACCTACCCGTTTATATGTATGGAGTGTAGTTTGCAACTGTATAGAAACTTTGTGTTCCCAACAAGCTAGCTGAAGGATGGCTTACACACACACATATCTCTCAGAACTGAGAATGTGGAGAGACTTTCGTTCATCTAGCTCAAAGGGAAGGGGTTGTAGGAGAAACATTTAATCAGTTTTCTCAGTCTGTTTCCAAGTGCCGGTTTGAAGCTCCTGCAATTTTCACTGTAAAACCGAATTGGATCGAGTACCTCCCCACATATATGTACGGATAGTAGTTTGCAACTTTATAGAAACTTTGTGTTCCCATCAAGCTATGTGAAGGACGGCTTTCACACACACTTATCTCTCAGAACTGAGCATGTGGAGAGACGCTCGTTCATCTAGCACAAAGGGAACGGGTTGCACGAGAAAATTTTACACTGGTTTCTCAGTGTGTTTCCTAGTGCCGGTTTGAAATTCCTTCAGTTTTCACTGTAAAACCGAGTTGGATCTAGTACAACCCCTTATATATGTATGCAAAGTAGTTTGCAATTTTATAGGAACTTTGTGTTCCCAACACGCTAGGTGAAGGACGGCTTTCAAACACACTTATCTCTCAGAACTGAGCATGTGGAGAGACGTTCTTTCAACTAGCACCAAGGGAACGGTTTGCAGGTTAAACTTTTACTCAGTTTTCTCAGTCTTTTTCCAACTGCCAGTTAGAAGTTCCTACACTTTTCACTGTAAAAAAGTTTTGGAGCTAGTAGCTTCCCATATATATGTATGGAGAGTAGTTTGCAACTGTACAGAATCTGTCTGTTCCCAACAAGCTAGGTGAAGGAAGGCTTTCACACACACTTATCTCTCAGAAATGAGCATGTGGAGAGACGCTCGTTCATCTAGCACAAAGGGAACGAGTTGCAGCAGAAACTTTTACTCAGTTTTCTCAGTCTGTTTCCTAGTGCCGGTTTGAAGTTCCTGCAGTTTTCACTGTAAAACCGAGTTGGAGCTAGTACCTCCCCATATATATGTATGGAGAGTAGTTTGCAACTGTATTGAAGCTGTGTGTTCCCAAAAAGTTAGGTGAAGGACGGCTTTCAGACACACTTATTTCTCAGAACTGAGCATGTGGAGAGACGTTCGTTCATCTAGCACAAAGGGAACGGGTTGCAGTAGAAACTTTTACACAGTTTTCTCAGTGTGTTTCATAGTGCCGGTTTCATGTTCCTTCAGGTTGCACTGTAAAACCGAGTTGGATCTAGTACCACCCCTTATATATGTATGGAATGTAGTTTGCAACTGTATGGAAACTTTGTGTTTCAAACAAGCTTAGTGAAATACAGCTTTCTCACACAAATATCTCTCAGAAATGAGCATGTGGAGAGACGTTCGTTCATCTAGCACAAAGGGAACAGTTTGCAGGATAAACATTTACTCTGGTTTCTCAGTCTGTTTCCAAGTGCCGGTTTGAAGATCCTGCAGTTTTCACTCTAAAACTGAGTTGGAGCTAGTACCTCCCCATATATATGTATGGAGAGTATTTTGCAACTGTATAGATACTGTCTTTTCCCAAAAAGCTAGGTGAAGGACGGCTTTCACACACACTTATCTCTCAGAACTGAGCATGTGGAGAGACGTTGTTTCATTTAGCACAAAGGGAACGGGTTGCAGTAGAAACTTTTACTCAGTTTCCTCATTGTGTTTCATAGTCCCTGCAGTTTTCACTGTAAAACCGAGTTGGATCTAGTACCTCCCCATATATATGTATGGAGTGTAGTTTGCAACTGTATAGAAACTTTGTGTTCCCAACAAGCTAGGTGAAGGACGGCTTTCACACACTCTTACCTCTCAGAACTTAGCATGTGGAGAGACGTTCGTTCATCTAGCACCAAGGGAACGGGTTGCAGGAGAAACTTTTACTCAGTTTTCTCAGTCTGTTTCCAAGTGCCTGTTTGAAGTTCCTACAGTTTTCACTCTAAAACTGAGTTGGAGCTATTACCTCCCCATATATATGTAAATAGTGCTGTTTCCAACTGAAAAGAAACTTTCTGTTCCCAACAAGCTATGTGAAGGTTGGCTTTCAAACACAATTATCTCACAGAACTGAGCATGTGGAGAGACCATCTTTCAACTAGCACAAATTGAACGGGTTGCTGGGGAAACCCTTTCTCTTTTTCTCAGTGTGTTTTCAAGTGCCGGTTTGAATTTCCTGCATTTTTCACTGTAAAACCGATTTTGTGCTTTTACCTCCCCATTTGTATGTATGTAGTGTTTTTTGGAACTGAAAATCACTTTGTGTTTCCAACATGGAATATGAAGTATGGCTTTCACACACAGTTATCTCTCAGAACTTAGCATGTGGGAGACTTTCGTTCATCTAGCACAAAGTGAACGTGTTGCAGAATAATCACGTAGTCTGGTCTCAGTATGTTTCATAGTGACTGTTTGAATTTCCTGCTGTTTTCACTGTAAAACAGAGTTGAAGCTAGTACCTCCCCGTATATATGTAGATAGTGTAGTTTGCACCTGAAAAGAAATCTTGTGTTCCCAACAAGCTTGGTGAAGGACGGCTTTCACCCATACTTATCTCTCAGAACTGAGCATGTGGAGAGACGTTCGTTCATCTAGCACAAAATGTACGGGTTGCAGCTGAAACACTTACTCTTGTTTCTCAGTCTGTTTCCTAGTGCCGGTTTGAAGTACCTGCAGTTTTCACAGTTAAACCGTGTTGAAGCTTTTAACTTCCGTATATATATTTATGTAGTGTAGTTTCTTCTACCTGAAATTGGAGGCTGCACAAGTATCCTGTTTTGCGGCTAGGGTTTCCAAATTCTCAGTTTTTACACATGTTGTTTTTAAGATATCAGTGTTTGAAGTGAAGATGTCAAATCATCAGAAGGTTGTTAGAATCCAGATTTGGAGAGAAAAAGTCTAGCGGGGACAGAAATTTGGGAATCATGGTTCACACAGGTAGTACAGGGAAACATGTAACCCAGGTACTCAAACATTAAGATAACCTGGCATTAACTTTAGCAGTTTTCCTTGAGGGCCTGCCTACTAGGTGTGTATTTTAGTCCTATTTCCCGACAACTCGAGTTTTTAAAGGAACTTACAAATGAATTCATGCAAGACACTGACTCCAGGGGGTGGCTCCAGAACTGGAGTGGGAGAATGGGATGGTGCACGCTACTCCCTATGGCAGAATGTGTGTGTGTGTGTGTGTGTGTGTGTGTGTGTGTGTGTACGCATGTGTGTGTGCGCAGGGGGATGAGATACACCTGGCTTAAGAAAAATAGCTAGTAAGTCTAGAAGCCGAAAGATGAAGAACATCCAGATGTGGTAGGGGAACAGGGGAAACACTGTGTACTGTAAGACATATCCCCATAATGCCATTTCCCTCCATCCTTTCATCAGGAACACGGTTGGAAAGGGGGGAATTATGTAGATATGTGTGATATACACAAAGTTTCTGACTATGTAACACTGAATATCTACATATGTAGCAAGTTAATGATATTTATATCTGCTTCAAGTTTAATAACAAGTTCACAACAGAGGGAAAATAAAATATTGAGGACTGGTAGAAGTATCCTAGAAGGCCTTTCAATGCTCAGAATGGAAGCAAAAGCAGCTTCACCCCACAAAGAATGCCATTAAGAGTCAATAATGTTTATATTTGCTTAAGAAATTGAGAGTTACAACTTCTTGCTTTAAAGAATTTACTTTGAGACAGATACCATACTATAAGCAATGTCTATACTGGTGCTTTCTTAAAGCTATTTTTAGTTCCTGCTTGTTCTGATGTACTCCAGAAACACTGCAAAGAATACCTTCTATTCAAAGGCTTAAAGGAATAAAAAAAGAAATAACACTGCATTGTTTTAAGTGTTCTCTGTACTGAAAGTCCCTTGCAAATGCAGCACCCTGCCACAGGTCTACATTTTTAACAATAAAGTCTTTTGCGCAATTTTTCAATTGCTGTGTGACTTTGTGTCAGTCTCTCACTCACAAGCAGAATGGAGTACCAGAAAATGACACATCATGTCTAAAGCTACAGATGTGGAAGATGAACGGACACCAGGACACAGCCAAGTGGGAGGGTAAGGTTTACCTTTTAAGTTACCGTAAGTGCAGTTACACCTTCTCCCTGCTTCCCCTGTGAAGTGAAGAACTAGTCTTTTCCACAAAAGCTCTCATTCTGAGAACTGTCTTCTTTAAAATATTTGGAGATTCTTTTTTAAGGTTCTTTCACTTTTAAGTCTTTCCCCATCTCTACATACCATAACAAGTGTTAAAATTTTCCAATAGCCTATTGTTACAGAACATACTCTACAAAAGCTGAGGTTTCCCAGGGTTTGGATCCCAGAACTCTGCTACCAGATAATCCTAAAGCCTTCCTTCCATAACTGACTCTTCTGCCAATTCCCAGCTGCGGGCAAATTCGGCTTCTCACACCAGGTAACTTTCTAACGCTGCCTACGAACACTCTGCTGCCAGTAAAAGAACTCTCAGACAGGAAGCAAACAAAGCCCCTAGTGAGGGTTGCCTCCTTCAAACAATCAAGATGCCATCGCCAAGCAAATATTTAAACCTACTGCAGAACTTCTGAAGACATCTTACAAACAATATAGTTTCTATAGATGCATACTATTTGCTCTGGAATAGTGATTTCCAATGGAGGGAACAAAGGACCACATGACCCAAGCAATTTTTTAAAACTGCACATAACCGTCCCGCTTCACGTGAGGATTCGGGCAAGCCCGACTTACAGGTCTAAGTGTAACAGAATGACAGCACCTCTAGGAGTAGGGTGAAAAGCAGCGAGGTAGACTTTTAGTGAAAGAGAGTGATGTAATAGGCCCCATCGCCCACTTACCTCCCACCACAGGACAATCATCTCAGATCGAGAACAAACACTTTGGGAAACAGAGGTTGTTTATGTTTTTATGGTTTTCTGGTGGAAATAATGCCCTGAGTCATGTGAAGTTGTGGCTGCAAAATTGAACAGGGGACCAGACATTTTCACATTCAGGACACAAATACTCAGCCCCCGGGTGGCCACCATATCTGCTCTCCCCTTTGCCTGTTCACCCCAAAAGCTGCAGGACTCTCCTGCTTGCAATGACACCCACCACTTCTCACAAATTCCTGCCAAGTTCACGTCAGCAGCTGGTGGTGTCAAAGTCACCATTTGTACTGCCCTGAAGTCCCTTCATTACTTTATATACCTTCTATTTCCTCTGTTGCCTTCCTAGCTACTCTTGCATTCAGAAGCTGGTTACCACACTAACATTGCCTCTATAATCAGTCCAGGATACAGGAAGTAGAGATTCAACTGTAACCAGTCCTAGAATACTTGTCATGCCACTGTAGTTTCCCAACAAAATACTCTGGCATCCCTCATCTCACCCAAAGAACCACCGCACTACTTAGAGGTTGTAAAAGTAGAGGACTTTCT